>NC_081379.1:42426039-42686039 GCF_030684315.1 Stegostoma tigrinum
GAAGATAGCCTAGACCCTCACTATTTCTTATTTTAAAGATTAGTGTAAGTTGTTGCAATCCAGATGCAATTTGATTGGTCAATGTTTGATTTTACACTACAGTTAAAATACAGGCAAAATAAAAGTTAAAGAAAAAAATGACTTAAATGTACATCCGATAAACGGTTCCTTGGCAAAGGCAAATTGAGCAAAGTAGATTGTCTCACATGCAATTTTAGTAGCAGGAAGAGATCCCTAGCTTTTAGCTGTATCAGAGCGAGGAATAACATCAACTTGAAGGCCACAGCAACTGCAGAAAACTAAAACTAAAAATCCTGGTTCTGCGGGTGCTCGATCCTACCCATTCAGCCTGCCTCTATTGTTTCAACTTTTTAAAAAACCCAAGGTCTCACAAGCTGTTTACTTTATTGGCTTTGAGCTGACTGCTTGGGACCTCTGTTTTAACCTTTCCTCATTAAGAAAGGGCAAAATACATCTATTAAAGCCATGGTATAATCACAGCTCTCTGTTATAAAAAATGAACCATCAATATAGAAAGATGACTTCATTTTCAAAAACCTTTAGACCTACACTGTTGGTACACTATAATACATATACATTACATTGACCCTAAGCTTGCAAATGTTCACTATTGAGGTCCATTTCAGTCCAATTTTCCTGCCACTGAGCACTGCCATTTTCATTCATCAAAGTCGTGATAACACATCAGCAATTACATTCTCCCATCCTGCCACATGTATGATTTTGAAATGAATAGCTGCAATAATAAACTCCACATAAATGGTCCATATAAAATTTTATCCTTAGATTTTTCCAAAAACTTTAATGAGTTATGATCAGTATATACAATTGTCTCAGACACAGTAGTGGCAATAGAAATGTTAACATGTTGCAACACCAACACTAAACTCAAGGTCACTTCCTAATTATGGAATATTTCTATTGATAATTATTCAATTTTCTGGAAAAGTACGCAAGTTGGTATGAATTTCTGATAAGTTCCAGGAATCATAGTACTTCCCTCTTTGTTGATGGTATGGGAAACTCCCCAATAACCTTTGTTTTTTACATCCCATGGAGCCATTTGCCTTTATCCAATGACATGGTCCAGGAACATGAATTGGTCTTTTGTGAATTCACTCCTAGTGGGTTTATCACCAAGCCTACCTCCTGAAGTTGATCAAAGATTCTAATCGATGCCTCAAATGTTCCTTCCAAATTTGACAAAAGAGCAGGAGATTGTTGATGTACACTACATAATTGAGTAATCCCAAAATGACTTTATTGGTTAACCTTTGAAGTGTGGGTGGCGCATTTTTCATTTCAAATAGCATGACTTTAAACTGGTACAGTCCATTCAGTGTCACGAAAGCCAAAATTTCCTTTGCTGTTTTGGATAAAGGTACCTGATGGTACAGAGTTTCTGTTATAATGCAATAGATGTGTTCCTGTGAAACAATGAGTTACAGCAAATTATGCTATAGAAACAATGAGACCTGTGGGAAAAGATAGGTTAGGGACATACCAACAAAAAAAACTCAAAATAACTCAAAAATCACTCCAAAGCTTAACACAAAGGATAGCATGGTTTTAAAAACTTTTAATCCACATGTTGTAATGAAATAACAGCAAATTTATCATCTTAGCTTGAAAAATGGTCAAGATGATTTGATGGAAGAGGACATTTTGAGGTTGCTCTGTTGTTAATGCAGGGGCTGAGAGTTATTTTCATCATCATCATCACCTTCAGGTGTAGTTTTGTTTGCTAGGTTAGGGTGAACGCTTCATCCAAACCGCACACAAGCAGTTCTGACTGACATCACCCAGGCCTCCACGATAATGTCAATTGCTTTCTTGATGTTAAAGTTCTTCCAAAATTGAAGAACACTGTCCTTATCCCCTTCAGTGGCTGCAATCAGCACCTTAAATGTGAGCCTTAAATAATAAGCTTCAAAAGCTGCTATTACACCCTGGTCCGTTGGTTGAGGGAGAGCGGTTGTGTTTGGGGGTAGAAATAGCACTTCAAAGTTTTCAGAAATCTCACCTTGTAGCCTGAGGATGGCTTGGCACATTATCCAGAATGAGGAGAATCTTGAAATCCACATTTTTTTCCTGCAATAGTTTCTAAAACCTTCCAAAACATCAACAATGAGGTTAGAAAAGATTTGCCCTGTCATCCAACCTCTTTTGCTTGACCTAAAGTTGGTGTCTAGAGTAGACTTCAGGCAACCTTACAAGGCTCACGGGTTGGCAGAGTGGTACACCATCAAAGGGTTAAACTTTAAGTCTCCGCTGGCATTAGTGCCCAGCAACACAGTCATACAATCCTTTGCCACCTTAAAGCCTGGAGCATGTGTTTCATTCATAGAAATGCAGTTTTTGGCTGGCAGGTGTAAACCTGTCTCATGCAAATTGAAAATTTGATCTAAGTTGTAGCCATTTTTGTCCATTTTTTTTTTACTATGGTAGGAAATGCCATCACATACTCCTTGCCTGCAGTAGCAGTTTCATTACATAACTCTACTCTATGAAATGCACAGTGGTTCTTAAAACCAGCAAACCAGCCACTGCTAGCTCAAAAGACAGGCACATCTGCAGAACTTTTGCTTGCTTAGCTAGAAAGTGCCAGATCTCTTTAAAGAATTTACTTGCATGGGTAAGGTTTACTCATGAATACCAGGAGGATTAGGTAAAGGAATGAAGCCTTTAAGAGATATGGGAGCAAGTGAGTCTTTGATGGTGAGAGATGAGGAGATAATGTAATTCAGAAGGAGAATTGACAGAAAAAAGAGATACTATGTGGAATGCATGGTGAGAATAGCAGTATTCCATTATATACATTTTAAAAAAGTGAGGTTGGAGAGTCTGGTGAAACGTGTTGAAGTGGTGGTGGGAGTAACAGAGAAATTTTCAGTTCCAGGAATATGGATTATCTTTGGTAAGAATATAGCTGGAGTGATGCCTACTGTGGTTAAAAAGCCAATGGAAAATCAGGCAACTAGGGTTTTACAGGAAGTATATCCTGGGATTTTTCCTGACTGTATGGCAGCAAAGTCACAAAACCATAGATAGACACTGGAGGAGAAATTGAAGAAATTAAAGAAGGCGAAGTTCAGTAATCAGAAACTATGCTTCATGAAATGGTTGACAAAAAAAAACAACAGGTTGCAAAGTAGACATTTTCAGTTCAGAGAAATTATCTGAATTACAACAGATAGATGAAAAATTAAAACAATTATATCAAAAAGCATACACAGAAGAATCTAGGTGTATCCCAGAATGTTACTATTTTAAAACTGAAGTCTTGATGAAGAACAGGAGACCATCATATACTCAGGCAGGAGACAAATGGTCAGAAATCATTTGGGAGTAAGGAAAACACAAGCCAAAATACAAAAACATTTTCATCGGCCTGGACTGTGTAAGGATGTAGTTGACTTTTGCTGGACATTTCATACGTGTCGGGTTATTGGAAAATCTCAGGCGGTGATAAAACTAACACACTTGATAACCATTCGTGCATTTCAGGATCCTTCTACAAGAGTATTAAATGATTGTGCAGAATCCTTAAAACTAGAAGTCGGAGTAAATATCTGTTGACCAGAATGGATGCATCTACTAAATTTCCAGAGGTCATTCCATTATAAATATCACAACTAAAAGGTGTGTAGAACAATTACTCAATCTTTTTTTTTACTAGACACAGTCTGCCCACAGAAATACAATTGGATCAAGCATCAAATTTTACATCAAAATTATTCAAGGATTTTATGAATATCTTAGGCATAAAACAATTCAAATCTATTGAACATCATCCAGAATTGCAGGGAACATTAGAACAGTGACATTAAACTTCAAAGACCAAGCTGAGGACACATAGACAAAACTACCCAGAAGATTGGCATAAAAGAATTCCATTTGTACTTTTTCAAATTAAAGATGAACCTAATTAATCAACTGAGTTCAGTCCATTTTAATTAGTTTTTGGGCATGAGATGAAAGGACCTCAGAAATGAATTAAGGAGAAATTGGTGACCCAGAGTTCAGAGACCACATGTTTGGGCTATGTGTCAAATCTTAGGGAAAGATTAAGTAGAGCAGGTGAGTTGACAAAACAGCATTTGAAAGTAGTACAGCATGTGATAAAATTGAAAGCAGACAGCAATTTTTAAAAAAAATTTATCATTGGTGATAAGGTAGTGATATTACTACTGGCTATATGTGAACCTATAAAGGCAAAGTTTGGTGGGCCTTATCAAATCAAAAGGATATTGAGTGAGGTGAATTATTTGATAAGAACGCCAGATGGAAAGATGTATCACAGAGTGTGGCATTCTGAAATATTCAAAACGTATTTTGCTAGGAGTGGAAAGCGAAAGGAGAGTGGATCACTGGTTACAACACAGTGAAGAACCAAATTCAGAGGATTTTGCATTGGACATTCCTAAAATTAAATTGTTCAATGAGGGTGTTCTTAAAAATTAGAACAAATTATTGTTGCCTTCTAGAAGAAAATTGAAATGACCTGAAAGAGTTATTACAATCACTTTGGATGATATGTAGGAATAAACTGGGAAGTACTAATCTGATTATGCATGATGTAGGCATAGGAAAGGCTGCTCCAATTAAGCAACATCTTTACAGACTTAAAGATAGTAGGAACTGCAAATGCTGGAGAATCTGAGATAACAAGGTGTGGAGCTGGATGAACACAGCAGGCCAAGCAGCATCAGAGGAGCAGGAAGGCTGATGTTTTGGTCAGAAGTGGGGGAGGGAAAGGGGGTTCTGAAATAAATAGGGAGAGAGGGGGAGGCAGATGGAAGATGGGTAGAGAAGAAGATAGGTGGAGATGAGGCAAACGGGTCAAAGAGGCGGGATAGAGCCAGTAAAGGTTAGTGTAGGAGAGATAATGGGAACTGCAGATGCTGGAAAATCCAAGATAATAAAGTGTGAAGCTGGATGAACACAGCAGGCCAAGCAGCATCTCAGGAGCACAAAAGCTGATGTTTCGGGCCTAGACCCTTCATCAGAGCTGTTAGTGTAGGTAGGGATTTAGGGAGGGGCTAGGCCAGTCCAGGGAGGATGGACAGCTCAAGGGGACAGGATGAACCTGGTAGGTTGGAGATGGGGGTGGAGCTTGAGGTGAGAGGAGCAGCTAGGTGGGAGGAAGGACAGGTTAATGAGGCAGGTGCGAGCTGAACTAGATTTGGAATGCGGTAGGGGGAGGGGAGATTTTGAAGCTGGTGAAGTCCACATTGATACAATTGGGCTGCAGGGTTCCCAAGCGAAATATGAATTACTGCTCCTGCAACCTTCGGGTGGCATCATTGTGGCACTGCAGGCCCAGGATGGACATGTTGTCTAAGGAATGGGAGGGGGAGTTGAAATGGTTCGCCATTGGGAGGTGCAGTTGTTTAACGTGAACTGAGCGTAGGTGTTCTGCAAAGTGGTCCCAAGCCTCTGCTTGATTTCCCTGATGCACAGGAGGCTACAACGGGAACAGCGGTGCAGGTAAACATCTGCTTGATGTGGAAAGTCTTCTTGGGGCCTGGGATGGGGGTGAGGGAGGAGGTGTAGGGGCAAGTGTAGCACTTCCTGCAGTTGCAGGGGAAAGTGCCAGGTGTGGTGGGGCTGGAGGAGAGTGTGGAGAGGATAAGAGAGTCGCAGAGAGAGTGGTCCCTCCGGGAAGCAGAGAAGGGTGGGGAGGTAAAAATGTCTTTGGTGGTGGGGTCAGATTGTGTCGGAGGATCATGCGTTGAATCCCGAGGTTGGCGAGGTGGTACGTGAAGATGAGAGGGATTCTGTTTTGGTTGTTATTGCAATGAGGGGGTGTGAGGGATGAGTTGTGGGAGACATGGTCGAGGGCATTCTTGACCACTGAGGGAGGAATTTGCGGTCTTGAAAAACAAGAACATCTGAAATGTACGGGAATGGAATGCCTCATCCTAGGAGCAGATGTGGTGGATAGTCTAGATATTCTAGACACCTCCTCCCACCCACCTTCCTGCAAGAATGCCATCCCCTATTCCCAATTCCTTTGCCTCCACTGCATTTGCTCCCAGGATGAGGCATTCCACTCCCGAACAACTCAGATGTCCTCTTTTTTCAAGGACTGCAACCAAATGTGGTTGTTGGATATCTATCATCTCAGCTCCAGTCTATCACTACAGGAATTCCTCAGGGTAGTGTTTTGGCCTCTAGAAACTTCATCAGTAACCTTCTTTCCATCACAGGCTGGAAATTGGAACAATTGAAAAATTGTTCAGCACTGCTCATGACTGCCTATAACTGAAGCAGTCCAAGTCTACATGTGGTAAGACTTTGGGCAATATCTAGACTTAAGTGGCAAGTAACATTTGCACCATAGACATGCCAGGCAATGACCAATTTTTAACTAGAGAAAATCTAACCACTGCCCCTTCACATTTGATGGCATGGATATTGCTAAACCTTCTACTGTCATCAACCTAGTTTTTACTAGTGAATCATAAAGTGAATTGGACCAACCATATAAATGCTTTGGCTCCAGGAGCTGGATGGAGTAACTGAGTGCTGCAAGTAACTCCATTCTTTTACCCCCGATGCCTGTCTGCCATCGACAAGGCAGGACTGTGATGGACTACATTTACTTGTATTACAGCCCCAACAAAAATCAAGAAACATCTCGGACAAAGCAGCCAGCTAGATTGGCAGCCCAAACGCCACCTTCAAATTTCATCCCCTTCACCACTGATGCACATGGTAGCTCCTTTGACAGCACTTTTCAAACATACAAGCTCTACCACCTGGAAGGACAGGGGCAGCAGATACATAGGAAAACCAGTACCTGCCAGTTTGATTCCAAGACATGCACCATTTTGATGATATCGCCATTCCTTCACTGTCATTGTGTCAAAATACTGGAAATCCTTTCCTAGCAGCACTATGGGTTTACCTATATTCGAAGGATTGGAGCAGTGGAAAAAAAGTAGCTCGCTACCACCTTCTCCAGGGCAATAGGGATGGACAATAAATACTGGTCTAGCCAGTGACACATCCTATGAATGACTCAAAAAAATTTCAGATTAGAAATCCATCAATTTCAGCACCCTGAAAAAAATTATACTCAAAATCTACACCGAATATCTTATTTCCTAATTGAGATTGTCAAGGACACATTTTTTTCAATGCACTCATAAGATGTGTCCCAAACATAGACATTCAAAGATTGAATGATGAGTGAAAGATATAGTATTTCTTGGTTGGGTCTGTCTTGCTGCAACCTTCCTCTATTCAAATATGAGCAGACCCAGTAATGCTGCACTTCTATCATAAAGAGAAACTCCAAAGCACTTTCATGGCACATGTCGATGGCGTTTAATGGGAGGATTCTGTGGAATTTGAACAACTTGCTACAGGTAAGATCAAAAAGAAATTTAAAATGTGGAGTCGTGGTTTCAGAGTCTTTAATAATATAGGCCTTAGAAATTAAACAAAAAAAATGAATCTTGAATCAACAATCATATATCTAGAAAATGTTAGTCATTTCCTAATAGTTCAGGCTTGGATGTAACAAACTATTTGGGCTATGATTTTCATTCCTATCAACTCTGCACAGGTGGGAGAAAACAATTTTCAACCCTTGGGCAGTTCCAAGGAGGTTTATAAGATTAATTCCAGAGTTGAAAGGCTTGTCTTGTGAGGACAGTCTGAGCCGTTTAGGTTAGGCCTATATTCTTTAGTTTTTATGGGCATGAGCGATCAAATAATGATATGTAAAATGTTAAAAGGGTTTGACAAATTAGAAGTTTCCCCTGGTGAAGCACTTTGGAACAGAGGTCATAGTTTTAGGTTAAAGGGTAAGAAGATTTAAAACAGAGATGAGCAGGAGTAACTTCTGTCAAAGAATCGTGAATCTGCGAAATTCACTGCCCGAGCGCCTGGTGGATGCGGGATAGCGAGTAAGTTCAAGAAGGAAACAGATAGACAGATGTGTAATTAATAAGGATTGGAAGTGTTATGGGGAGCGGTCACGAAGGTGGATTTGAGGTCGAGGCGAGATCAGCCAAGATCGTATTAAATGACGGAGCAGGTCCTTGGGATTGAATTGCCCACTCCTGCTCCTAGTTCTATATCAATAGAAGAAAGGGACTCTTATGGTGCAGTGACAGTGTTCTTACCTCTGGGCTAGGAGGCCCAAATTCCAGGCGTGTGTGATAGCATCCCCGCCACAGGCTGGCTTGGGTTTTGTTTTTAATAACAAGAACCCAGGGCTAAACGTGAACAGCAAAGAGGTGGGAGGAGACGGTGTTTTTAGTTGTTTCCGCAGACTGAAGTCGCCGGTGCTATTTGCGGCGGCGACAGCTTGCCTGAGATCTCTGAGATGCTGTGAACTTTTTAACCCACGCGCAGCTGGCTACGCTCAGATTCCGCACGCCCTGCATCGGCGCCCAGCCCCGCTACCACGATGAGGAGGAGGGACCTAGTGCCTCTGCTGTCCCCAGTGAGCCTTCATACCATCGTCGTCCGGTAGCGCCTTGTTAACATGAACCTCCTGGCATTGTTAGGGATATGTATGTTCAATTACTACCCAGGTTGGGCTCTCGGGGCTGCTGAAGGGGTTCGGGTTGAACAGACTCCAAGAACTCTCCTGGTGACTGAAGGAGGGACGGCGATCCTGACCTGTTACTATTTCCCTGAAGGAATTGAGGACTATGCAATCAATTGGTTTAATCAACCAGACAACCGAAGTCATCAGGACGAAGCAATTGTTTATTTGGACAGGCTCAAGGCAAATGATTCAATCCGACTGGTCCATACATTAGATCGGGAACGAAATATATCCCAGTTATCAATTAGCGAGCTTCAGCTCGCAGACAGCGGCACGTATTATTGTGAATTGCTGCCTTTGAGTCAACCGTCTCTGAAAGAGTTGCGGGGGAATGGAAGCAGGTTGACAGTGACGGGTAAGTCCCATTGTTTGAAAGTGTAACAGCGTTAGCAGCATCGCACCCAATCACTGTCTCCATGGCCACGCGTCTATTTGCGCTGTGAGCCAGCGATGAGGGGATACTGTAAGTCACACACCCTCACGCACAGCGAGCGAATCGTCGGTATTGCTGCGATTTTTGTTGGGAAGTTGTAAACGGCAGGGAATTTCAGCAAATCGCCAATTCCTGACGGCACTTGTCACTCGGGCAAAGTGACGGTGGGAACTCGGTAGCGTTTGAAGCTTTGGTCCAAGCATGAGGCACGGCCATTGGGGGGAGGATTAAACCGGGAGTAGATGTCGGCAACATGCAACTGGTTTCAGTGCATCAGTGTGCCCAAACCAGAAAACGATTTCACTCCGGCGCAGTCAGTAACTGGCACCGGGGTGCGGTTAGCGTGTTAGCGGCATTTGAAGCGAAGATTATTTCCTGATCATAATTACGGCGCAGTTCAATATATCCAGGTCGAATTGTAAATAGTCAGAGAACCGGGTTTCTCAGCTATCATTCTGTCTTCCCCCATGAATTCACAACGAGGATTTGCACCATCTCCCGCTGCCCATTTGAGAACATAAAGACCGATGGTTGTGAATTGCATTCAATGCTCGGCGTGTGTTATTGAACGTTTATAATCGACATTAACATATCAGTATGCGTCAGGTGATGTCCTGACCTGCGAATATTGAAACATTCACTTGCAAATATATAGCGGGCAGCAAGCAGATGTGTAATTAATCCCGAAATCTGTTGCCTTTCCCCGAATGTTAGGTTTTACACGCGGGGTGGGGTTGGGGGGGGGGGCTGGTGACGACGCTCGCTGCTAGCTGCCGCATCTTCTTTTTGACACATGGGGGAAAGAAAATCGGAAAATAAAACCGAACACGATGAAAATTCTGACTAAATCATTCCGCAGAAATCCTGACTGTCTCCTTGATTTCCAGCGCTAGGGACGAACAGTCTGCAGAAGTCTCACGTTTTTAGATAAAAACAACATAACGCCCAATCAGGATGATCAATGGTAAAGTCTCTGGGAATTCATCCAGCGGCTGTGTTCGACGCAATTTTATCTTTTTTTTTCTTGTTTTTAATTTGAAATGAAAGAACACGTTTCCCAAAGCAAGCCAAAGGGGACCTTTTTCACTGCTGCGCTTAACAAATATAATTAAGGGTTGTTACTTGAGGGGAACGCACGAAACATAAATATACGTCCTGGGGTCAGCTCACAGACGGGCGGTACAATGACAATAATTACTTTTGTTTGGTTTTAATTAAAATCATTTTAGTTAAATTGTCCGGCACAGATTTTCACTTTACTTTTATGTAACTCTCTTTTAAGAACGCGATCAATACAAAAATCCGTTCCTTTACCAATTGCTGTGCATACCGCTGATTTTATGCGTTATCTTCCTCGCTGTAGTATTCAACAAGAAAATGAAACGTGAGTACTATACTTTATTTGGAAATGTTAGATGCTTATCACTTACTTTTCTCATTAATACAAAATATTGCCACGATTTAATATTCCAATGTGGCAGGTTAATATTGTGGTATGGCGTTACAAGCGCTTGTCCGAAAACAGAGGCAGTGTCGTTTCTCTGGTACGTCAAGTGGGATAGAATCATTAAAAAAAATACACTCGAAGGGTATTGAGAAAGCTCTGTTTATATACGGTAGCTAGAATGTAGCAGCGTTTGTGATTGTCGCACAGTTTTTAAAACATTAATCTCCAGGGAAAATGTTTTGTAACGTATGAAGGTCACATCTTCTACAAATCTTGAGATAATTTCAAATTTCTTACTAGACTGCCACCAAAATCGTTTTCCAATCAAGTTTCATCTTATCAATTCGTTGCCATATCCACTATTCAACTGTAGAGTTGAAGAGGTCTACTGCACGGAAACGGGCCCACCAGTATTCGAGACTGCCCCGGTCAAAAATAACAACCAAACAATTCCAATTCCATTTTCCAGTACTTGGCTCATGACCTTGTATATTTTAGCTAATGGTATTCTCCTGTCTACAAAAACGCATCATTATGAATAACATTGGTGAATAACATGAGGTGTCCTCATTCTAATGTAACAGTTCCCCATATCCTCAGTCGATGTTCGTCGCCTCTCTACAGCCGAATCCTTTCGTTTTGCTTTCTGGGAATTGTTTGGCTACTGTGCGGTATACACTGTACTTGTGTCTCGACTCACAATAGAAACCACTTTACATTAATTTTGTATTTGTCCATCGGCTGTTTAGATTTGGTTCGTTTTCTGAATTAAAAGCTGCTGCGCTCTCCAAAACTCACCACCCTGAGACAAGCCAAGCGTTCTCAACCGTCAGTCTAGCACAGAAAGGTATAGTGCACCGTCTGGCCACAACAGTACTGTAGATAGGCTTACTACAGATTCCTTTCCCTGATGATTAAATATCTCTGGATGTAACCTAATGCTCTTTGTCAGTCTGTTCAGTGCTGGAATACAATTCACGCTCAAGCACTTTTTACATTGAGTGTACCTGAATGCCCTTTAGTGTGATGCTTCCTCGTTTCATGCCTTTGCAATCGGGATATTTTAATCATGTTTAAAACCAAAGCTTGTATCTCCTGGGGCTGTACCTATCACGCTCCAGAATTCTCGCTAGGAGCAAATTGCTGTAGATGCTGGAATCGATACTGAAAACAACAAATGCTGGAATCCACAGCGGGTCAGGCAGCATCTGTGGCGAGAGAGAGCAGGCTAACGTTTCGAGACTCGAAGGCTCTTCATCAGAGCTTTGTTGATGAAGAGATACCTAGACTTGTAAAATTAGCTTGCTCTCCGCACGGGTGCTGCCCAACCCGATGTGATTTCCAGCATTTTTTGTTTCAGTCCAAAATTGTCGCTGATAAGATCAGGCCCAATAGTGAGCTACACTTCCCTGTTTTCAATTCCAGATTACATTCTTTTGACTTTGATAGTTCCACTAGTGCTAACGGTGAGAAATCTCAATTCACTTCATACACAAGTTATGTACATTACTGCGGCTCGGCAGTGTAAGGCGTTTCAACGTTGATTGCAGTGTAGAAGATTCAATGCTATTATTGCTTTGTCTCTGACGGGCCCTGTTGGGAATCTTGTTTAACATTTTGCATCGATAAGCCACTCTTTTCATAGGCTACAGAGTACTGTCGCTGGTCCAACTAGATTTATACCGCTACCAAAAAAAAGCTGACAGTCTGTTCAGTGGTTTTTCTTATAACTGGTTTGTTTCAACTTTTTTTCATGTTAATGTATCATAAATTGCATGGATGCACATACTACCAAAAGACAAATCTAATGTCATCCAGCGTGTGATGTCCTTCAATGAGCTGATGGACCCCAGCAGCTAATTTGCAGTTGAGTTAGGTTGTTGCGATTCAGATCTTAAAGCAAATATCGCTCCCCGATTCTAGAATAAAACGTGCTTCTGCGCTTTCGGTGTTTAAAAGAGTTTATTTTCGATTACGTTGACACTGGTAAATTCTCACGTTGCAGGCCGGTACAGATCTTGGCGGAATAAATGTAATTCAGTTTCAGGCTGTGCATAACACACGGGATTGGCTTCTAACTACGTTTGGTTGTTTGTCTCTCCAGAGAAGGAAGAAGCTGAACACAGCTCCCCGCCGACCGGGACTATCCCAGAGGTAATGCACCCGTCACAGGTTGTGTTTAGTGCAATTAGATCATGTCCCGGCACAATGTACACGTTAGGGTTTATTATGTTGTACAAGTGAAGTCTGCACGATGCATGAAAACGTTTTTGCTAACATTCTGAAATAATCGCCGATCATTTGTTCCATTCTCCGATATTTAACTTGTTTTTGGAGTTTGATTTGAAAGTTGATACATTTACTGTCAAAATCATCTTCAGATTCGATTCCCTACATCTTTTGACTGAAGATTTATCACCGACAAGCATTACCAAGGAGGAAGGTGTTAAATAGTGCTTAAGAATGAGAGAAAATGAGCAGTTTTGTCCGCCTTGTCTAAGAAAACACATTGTTTTGTAGCAGGTAGTACCTAGGAGATTCATGAGGATGGTCCCAGGTATGGAGAGATTGTCTTATGAGAAAGGTTGAAAAGGTTGGGCCTCTGCTCATTGAGGTTTAGAAGAATGAGAGGTGATCTCATTGAAACATTTGGGATTCTTAAGTAACTTGACAAAGTAAACGTCGAGAGAACGTTTCCCTTTACTGGAGAATCTAGGACTAGAGAGCATAGCCTCAGAGTGACGCGGCGCAATTTAAAACTGCGATGAAGAGAAATTTCTCCTCCCAGAAAGCCGTGGGAGCTGAATTCGCATTTTTAGGGCCGAGATAGATTCTTGATCAATCGAGGAATCGAGGCTTCTGGGGAAAGGGCAGGAAAGTGGACGTGAGGAGTTTTGGATCAGGTTTGACCCTGATGATTGGCGGAGCAGGCTCGAGGGGCCGAACAGCCTACTTATTTTCCTGCTGTGGTCTTATGGTCTGAAACAAATTGCTAGACGAGATAAAAACGGTAAATAGGGCGTTTGACCACATTTAGGATGAAAGCGATGGCTTTTGGCTTCAGAGATAGCTTATGGTCCTTTTCAGAACATCGAGACTTCGTGAAGCGCTTCATGCCCAGGTCGGCGGGAGCATGCTGGCACGGTCAGGTGGTCCCTGTCTTTGGGTAAAGAAACGTGTTGCCATTTGGAAAATAAATGGCTCTAAAAAGCTGAAGATTATTTCGGGAAGGGAAATTAGAGAGCTCTGAGGCAATGATGTCCCGCAGAGGCTCTGTGGATAGCCAGGCTCTAACCTCGTGTGGAGACCCGCTGACGGACAGTCCAGGACACTGGGCAGCAGAGAGAGTGAGCCTGTGGGTGGAGAGTCGGCCGTTGGGAAGATAGAGGTCAGGAAGCCTCGCGCGAGTTTTGACGCTGTCATTTGAATGAAATAGAAACAGAAAATAAAATTGCAGAAAATAAGAGGTGAGTCAGCAAGAGAAAGCGACGGAAATGAGGGCAGAACTTTATGTCTGAAACGGGCAGCGTAACGTTATTGTTGCTGAACTCGTAATCCATGGGCCCGGACCCAGTCTGGAGACGTGGCTTCACATTCAAACTCAAAATAGAAAAATGGAACTTAAAGGGTATCTCAGTGATGGCGACCATAATAACTATCATCTATAGTTGTCAAATGGGATCTGGTTGACGGAGGGAAATCTGCCGCCTTTATCCATTCTCGCGTACATGTGACTCCAGCAAAGTATTATTAGCACTTGAATGTCTTCTGAAACGGCCCAGCACGCCACTGTGTAATATTTAGGTCTCAACAACAAATGCTAGTCTTGCTAGCGAATTCCACATCCCCAGACAGGTTATGACCTGAGATGTGGAATTCGCTGGTAAGACTCGCATTTGTTGCTCGGTTATGATCTGACACACAAAAAAACAATAGTTATGCAATTTATTTAACTCGCTATTATTTCCATTGTACTATATTTAATTGTAAAATGTTTTCGGCAGTGTGGGCTGAACCCACGTGCCATTATGACTTAAATAACATATCTGCAAAGTTTTTGTGTTTACTGTGTGAAATAACATTACAAAATTCACTTCAGAGACACATCACCAAGAGGTCCGTACGAAAATAACCATTAATACAGCTGGTTCTCTCTAGGACACTTCAAGGCCAGGTACATCAATATATGCAACCTTGTTTTCTGCAAGAAGTGGAGAAGACCCGCAGGACCTGGAGGTCGGTAATTCTGATCTCCTTGTGGAAAGGAAAGCGACCAATGTCTCAACAGGTTTAAACAACGATCGTAGATTTCGAATTAAATAGAGAATGCTGCCACAATGCAGTTATTCAAAGGGTTTTAGAAAATAATACAACGACCAAGATGCGGCAATTAAAAGTAATGAAATATTTATCCAGTGAGCCTACTGAGAGGCATCTTTCGAATTAACATCGTGCGAATGAGCTTAGCGCGGTCAGTGTGAAGGATGAGTTGTTGCAATTTATCCACACTGATATAATCTCGAAAAGTATCTGGTTCTTTGCTCAAGTTATTCATGTAGCAAAATACGGAAATTTAATGCGTTGTCCTACACTCACAGGTGGAGTATTCAACGGTGAACAGACGCAAACCAGAAAGCAAGACAGAAAGCGGACTCGAAGAGCAAATGGTTTACACCCCGCTGCAGTTTAAACAGAGTGAAGCTCAGATGCGGTAGAGTGCAGCTTACAGTCCTTGAAAATGTTCTGACCAAACGTTAATGTTGGAAGAAAGCTACAGATCTAAAATCAGGAAACGCTGACAGCGTTCGGTAGATTACGCAGCTTTCGGGAAGAGAAGAACCTCGTGTGGCAGCATCATTCTTCCTGTCATTTGGGATATTTTCTAATCACCCTGTTGTCTCAGGTTCTCCAGCATCTGCTGTTCCTTACTATCTCTGAAACTATTTGCTCCTGCTGTGTTTTAGTCATTCTGCAAACTGATCTTGTAATCAGATGTTTCATGAATCAGATGTATGATGGAAGATGCCGATTCGGACGTATAGTGAGGAAGGAAATAATGGCGGAGGCACTTGTTTAAACTCATCTGACATAGGTGCTCATGTGCAGTTATAAACGTGAAAGATGCTGTCAGTGGTCCCATGTTGCTGCAGGACAAGCAGTAAAGTATTGAGGTTCACTGGAAAGCATTCCATTAGAAATCATTGAAATAATGACAGTTTACTGTTATTCTCTCAGTCCCGACTGAGGCTACCGTGAAGGACTCTTTTCAACCTCTCTCCTTGCCTGAGGCTTGTTGACACTCATGTTAAACCATCACTAATCGTCCCTCGACAGTAAGAGTGCAGCTCTATAGACTGGTAGCACTGTAGCTACCTTACCCTACTTTTCTCACTAGTAGAACTGGTAGTGTAGTAAAATATCAAATTTTTTTTTTGAATTAAGTGTAAGTGGATTTTAACAGCACAGTAGCTTGATAATTATCTAAAAAGAAAAGCCCACCGAAGCTGCAAAAGCAAGTTTATATATTTTGAATGCCAAACTTCTCCATTTTGTCATGGATCTCCAAATCTTTTTTTTAAAAAATACTTTTAACAGTTTGTGTGTACTAATTAGATTTTACCAAAGTCCCATGTATCTATCCCGATCATTTGTGTTCGTGTAAGAGCCTGCAAAAAATAAAAGTTAACGTATTTTCAAAGTCTTTAATTTCTGATTTGCTGTCTGTTGGAATGCTTCAATTTGATTAGCTGTTTAGCCTGTTTGGTGAGACCACTGCTGGAAACTTGAGAAGCCTTTAACTTGGCGCTAGATTGAAATCAATGGCAGGAAATGAAAATAAAAACAGAAATTATTCATTTCCACACTCCCCAACTCCCCCACCAAAAAGGCTTTTCCTTTCATCGTCAGTGAGAAACAGCGATTCTTCATAAACTAAACAGATTAATGCTGGATAATAATCTCGCGAAGAGTTTGAAGGCTTCTTTGTTACAGTTCAACCACATGAACACGTAAATTATATAAATTAGCCACCACTTTATCCTTCAGGAGACAAAATTGCTAAGAGCCGGTGAGAAAGCAAGACAGCTATAGACACCTGAGAATAGAATTAGTCCCCACTATGGTGTAATACTTGTAGGGATAAGCCTCCAATGAATACTTTAGGTCTTAAAGCAGAAATGAGATGATCAGAATGGGCTCTTTAGGTGAAAGGCTGGTTATGGCAATGTTTAACACAACACTCTACTTCGGTTAAGGAAATGCAAACTACAATGGCAGTGATGGTGTGGGAGCTCGTGAACCAGCAAATTGTCACTTTAAATACCTGTTGGCGCTTAATGAAGAGACTGTTCGACACTTTATGCCCAGCCTTTTAGGATTTCCTTTGCTAAGAGCAGCTCGCAGTTTGAACGTAAACGTGGGGATGAAAATACATTGGAGAATAGCGATTTCACTCTAGATCGTGGCTGCTGGAGTTGTGCAGAGAATCTATGAAACACCTCTGTAAACTTCCCGAGACAGTTTGTCAAAAAAGTCAGCCACTTTGCTCCGGAAAGCGTCTGAAGACTTTAAATTATACCCGAAAGTGCTGGGATGCTTCACCATGTAGGGGCCGCCACGGCAGAAAGCGTGATAACTGCAACACTTTTGCCTGGAAGAGGACAGGAAGCAAGGCAGAACAGCACCAGCCCCTGCAGGAGGGTTAGGCGGAACCCCTGCTCCCTGCGGATGGATTGCATTCCTCATGGTCTCCCCCTTTGGATTTGGTGTACTTTTGTTTTATTTCAAACGTACATTTTAGTCATATAGTATCTTTGCATACAGAGTAGTCGCCAAAACAGTTCTGTTCTGCACAGTAGCATCTGAAGAAATAAACAAACATTAGAGTTTGACTCTACGTAGCAAACAAACCAAAAGCATTTCTTACTTATACAAGACACAGAGGAGACCTGTACAGGCCACCCCTCAGTCCCAGAGCCATCCTGGAATATAGTACTGGCCAAAATAGCCCACACTTTCGGTGGGAGTATTTGCGAGAAACTCCGCAATACTTAGGACGTCCTAGTGTTTGAGTGCAAAACCTACAGAGGTCTGTTCAACACCACCAGGCAATTTCTAGTTATGATAATCGATAATTAGGACCTAATCTGTGCATTAAACTCAGATTTGCATGCACGTTGCAAACCCGTTTTCCCATCCTTAGAATGTCTCCTCCTGACTGCGAGTTACCGTACGAGCGAAAACATTCAAATCAAAACGCAGAGTTAGTGAGCCGCAGATGCTTACTGAGCGAAAAAAACTCGTGAGGTTAAATCAGTTTATGACGAATCGCCAACCCCGAGTTACACTGCTGTAACTCCAAACGCCTTCGTTTTATGCAATTGTTCACGCCGGGATTGCTACCTCCTCTTCGCTAGCTCTCAGAGGTTTCATATTCATCCCACATTTAGTTTCCCAAGTAACACGGCCCATTTTGGCCCACTTCCATTGCAAGAAGAACAGTCTGTAATAAAAATTAAACCTGCGAGAAAAGAAAGCTATTGTTCATTTTCTCACTAACCACGCTGTATAGTTGCGTGCAAACAGCGGCATGAGTCTGCGTAAATCACCCACATATATTCTCAAATGTAAAAGGAAACCAATAAAATTGCCCACGCTGTCTGTCAAAAACACCTACAGGTGGTTTCTCTGTCTACGTTGTAACAGCAACACTGACCACTGCTCACCACTAAATGTTCATACTGTACGAGGGGATTGAGCTGCTTTATGAAACGGGACCATCGAGATCTTTGTGAACACATGCATTCTAGATTTGAAATATATCCACCCAAGCACCATTCAAACAGACAAGGAAACGACAGTTTAAAAGTCTTTACTCCATAACTAATACAGGAAGGCTCCTATATTTGAAAGAATTGTGCCACTGGATAAAAAATTCGATTAGTTTATATTCAGACACAGGATGCACACAGCATTCATTTTCCCTCCCTAATTGCCCCAAAGAAGGTGGCAGTGAGCTGCCCAAAGCTGCCCCAAAGGATGAGCTGATTTCTTCAACCGTTAACAGGGGTAGCGACGCCTGAAGTGCAGTTAGTAAGGGAATTCCAGGATTTTAACCCGGTCTTGGAGAAGGAAAGTGGCTCCAGTTCCCTAGACGGTATGTAGCTTGTAGGGGAATACAAAGCTGCTGGTTTTCTCACGTGTGCGCTTCCTTTGCCCTCTGAGGTCTGCTGTCTGCACCCGAATTACATCTATTCATTGGTATGGACAAGAGTTCAAGCTTTGGCGATGATTAAGCGGAATCTTGACCCTGTCAGCCCAGAATTTCAACAGGTCTTCCCAATTCCCCCTGCATTACCTCATGTGTAAAAAGTCATTCAATCCATGTACCGTGGGAGACCATCGGGGAAAATTACAGACGAATTTTGCATTGGAAACATGGATATGAGAAAGAAAGATAGTAAGTGCCAAAACCGAAGGGCATCAAATATTGAATGCTATCACTGTCACACTCTCAGTACATATTACTATCTGGTTATGGTACAGTTGCATTCTACTGATTTCATACCCTGAAGTGACCATTTAAAGTGTGAAGTGATTCATTTTGGAAAGTCGAATTTGAATGGAGAATACAGGGTTAATGGCAGGATTCTCGATAGTGTGGAGGAACAGAGGGATCTTGAGGTCCACACCCATAGATCCCTCAAAGTTGCTATCCAAGTTGATCAGGTTGTTAAGAAGGCATATGGTGTGTTGGCTTTCATTGGCAGGGGTATTGAGGTTAAGAGCCGTGAGTTTATGCTGCAGCTCTATAAAACTCTGGTTAGACCATACATGGAATATGGTGTTCAGTTCTGGTCACCTCGTTATAAGAAAGATGTGAAAGTTCTAGAGAAGGTGCAGAGGAGATTTACCAGGATGCTGCCTGGACTGAAGGGCAGGTCAGATGAGGAAAGGTTGACTGAGCTAGGGCTTTTTTCATTGGAGCAAAGAAGGATGAGAGGTGACTAGATAGAGGTGTACAAGACGATGAGGAGCAGATAGAATGGATAGTCAAAGACTTTTCCCAGGGAGGAAATGACTATTACGAGGGGGCATAATTTTAAGGTGATCGGAGGAAGGTATTGGGCGATGTCAGAGATAGGTTCTTCACACAGAGAGTGGTGGGTGTGTGGAATGTTCTGCAGCAGTGGTAGTGGGGTCAGATACTTTAGAATCTTTTAAGTGATTCTTGGATTGGCACTTGTATCAGGTTCGTTTTTGGAGACCCTCACGGACTTGCTGCAATAACAAGACACTGGCCTGTTTAGAAAAACACAAATCCTTTTATTACAGAGCAAGTTCAAGCTGTGGAGAATCATTGTACTTAACCCGGCACAGAGTGCAGAGTCTTGTAAGTAATTCTCCCCGAGCAGTGGACAGTCCCCGCTTTTTATACTTTACAAAAGACATGATACATAAAACGATTTCACAATTTACAATGACATGATACATGAAACAATTACTACAACAGACAAAAACAGGATACCAAACAATTACTACATCAACAACATAAAAGACCAGCATATAGTATCAATTGCTAGTGAAGTAGCTGCTAATGGCATGAGGCGATTTCGAGTTGTTGTCCGGGACAGATTATGATTTCAAATTGCCAGTGTGTCTTGCTAGGACAAAGTCAGTGCCCTGGCCCCTTTGCCAGCGACTGAAGTTACATGCTTTAGAGGTTTCACACCTTTACAAATTTTCCCCACCTAACCCTATTTGAAACAGTTTGATTCTAATTTTAATTCAGTCAGGAAGCTTAAGACAGTGTCTGCATACCGATGGGTGAGAAGATAAGGAGTTACAAAAGCTTTACACTGAATTCCTAGCTGGGCAGGAAGCTTCAGGGCAGTGCCTGCATACCGATGTGTCGGTAGATAAAAGACTTTACTTCTAAAAATTAAAGTCTCTGCATAGGAATCAAATGCAGATAAAAGACTTTAATTTTTAGAAGTATAGAAATCAATGGGACGTTATCACATTAACATCTCACTTGGAGGATAGCAAAGTGTAGGGTATGCAGGGTAGATTGATCTTAGTAGAATAATAGGTCGGCACAACATCGTGGGCCAAAGGGCCTGTACTGTGCTGTACTGTTCTATGTTCTATGTTTGACAATGCTATTGGTAAAGTTACTTGTAATATGTTGATAAACAAGAAACACATTAATTTGCTTTTGCGTCCACATCCAATTCACTCATTTAAACAAAAAAACACATCTAAACGTATTTTATTAATATTCCCCAAAAGCTTAATTCCATCAAATCAAGATGGCTATCAGGATAATGAGATATGTTATGTTGTAAATGTCCAGCTCAATAATCGGGAACAAAAGCAACAAAATAAAAAACCAAAAGAACTGCGGATTCGTAAATCAGAAACAAAAAGCATAAGTTGCCGGAAAAGATCAGCAGGTTTGGCAGCATCTGTGCGGAGAAATCAGAGTTAACTTTTCGGGTCCAGTGACCCTTCAGGAAAGGGAATGATATGGGTGCTATAGAGAATTATAAACACCACATTTAAAAAGAAACTAATCTGAATAAAGGAGATGTATGATTTCATTGGTTTTGCAGGAGTGAAAAATAACTCTACATTACAGGGCAAGACTTTCATTTTTGCTCAAGGTGAGAATATATTGATACATATGCTTCTAAAGCTGAGAATTTAATAAAATATAACACCTTCTCACCGCAACATAGTTCTCATCATAGCACGGGACTTAGGTGTACTTGCGCCATCAATGCTAACTTAGTAATAGCAAGACAGATCTTAAAGGTCACATCTGCTAAACTGCATTTGTATGCCACATCCTCTGTTTGCAGAATAAAAACTGCAATGTGATATGCAGAATGTTTTCTGACCAGAACATTTTTTTAAAAACCCTATACATGATTAAAGTGTGAATTTAACGAAAATGAATGGAGGATATCAAGGTCTTGCATCAGGTAGGTGTAATATTTGCAATTGAGTGTATTCTCATGACTGTGCTGCAGTTTGAATTCTATATCAACTCCATCACAAAGTTCACTACTTAGATTTTTCATCTTCCTGCATCCTCCTGCCCATACTCTCAGCCCTGCTGTTGTTGCCTCCTGAACAGGCTGTACAATACCACTCTGGCAAAGTCTAACATATTCCATTCGCCATAAAATGTAGCTCACCCCTAAACTCTGCTACATATTATCCACCTGGCACCAAGTTCCAATTAACCCCTTTGCTTTCTGACTTACCATGTCTCCTGATCCATCAACACATTGAATTTAAATTTCTCCACTACCTGGTCAGAGCCTTGGAGTTTTTTTTCTTGTGTGAGTTCACAGGTAAATGTTTCTTCCCCTTCCATGAGAAGGTTGAGATAAATTTCTAGTTAGAACCTTGTGGAGAGGTGTAAGCAAACCTGCCTGACCCTTAACATTGCAATCATGGTCATTATAATTCCCTAGTGCTCTTATTTACAATGAAAATGTAAAGAAACAGAACTGCCAATCTTACCTACACATGCCCAGTTCCATTAGCACGCTTTATAATCAACTGGCCACTGATGTGTCCTGATAATTCATGGAGTTTTGATACGTGCGTCAATATGTGTGGAGTTAAAGTGGATAATCTCTTCAAAAATCTTTTGTGAATGTGGTATATTTTGTTTGGCTAGAGTTTATAGCCCATTTATAATTATTCTGGGAGGGTGGTGGTGAGCTGCCTTTTTGAAATGACTCAGTCCACCTTATATATGGGACTTGGTGTGTTACTGTAGTGCATCTAACAGATGGTTCAGACTGCTGCCAATTGAGTTGGTGGTGAAGGGAAGAAGAGCTGAAGGGTCTACATATGATGACAATGAAGTGGGATGCTTCGTTTTGAATGGCACTGAATTTTTTGAAGGTTGTAGTAACTGTACCTATCCAGGCAGGTGGACAATATTCCTTGACATTCCTGACTTGTACCTTATAGAGACTGGGGAGTCAGGAGATCAGTTATTGCAGTTTTTACTCTTTTGTTTTGCTCTTGTGGACACTGTCTAGCTTGCCCAAGCCCCTCAGGATGGTGATATTGGAGCATTCAGAGATGGTAATGACACTAGTGTTGAGGAAGAGATTTTTTTTCTTGTTGGTGAAGGCCATTGACGAGCATTTGTGTTACATGCTGTTGGACGTTTTCCAAGTCTTGCTACGTTTGAATTTTAACTGCTACATTGTCTGAGGAGTCATCAATGGCGGTGAAATATTGTGCAAGCATTCCTGATTTTGACCTCATGATGGAGGGAAGGTATAGATGAAGCAGCTGAAAATGGTCGGGCCACGCTGAAAACAGTTGCAGTAATGTCCTTAGGCTGAGATAATTCACCTCCAGCAACCACAACCATCATCCCTCATGCTAGGTGTGAATCCAACCGGTTGTGAGCTTTCCCCTGATTCTCAGAGATTCCAGTTTTACTCGGGCCATATTGTCAAATGTTGCCTTGATGTCCAGACAGTTACTCTCATCTTACTTCTGGTATTCAACTGTTATAGAGAATCATAGAAGCAGAGAATTGTATGGTACAGAAGGAGGCCATTCAGCCTAATGTGTCTGTACAGGCTCCCAAAAGAGCTCCTATTTTTCAACCTTACCTCCATAAACATCTCAATTCATCACTTTCAAATGTATATTGTCCGTGTTTGAACAATGATTTTAATTAGATCATAGGCTGACGGACTTATGTTGGAGCCCAAACAGAGCACCCATGACAGGTTATTCTTTTAATTTGTCTCGCTTTATGTGGACAGGAAATATATGAGCAATCTTCTACCTTGTCAGGTAAATGCCAATGTTTCCAATGCACTTTAACAGCCTGGTTTGGGCATGGCTAGTTCCACAGCACAAATCCTCAGGACCATTGCCCGAGATTTTCAGGGCCCATAACCTGTGAAATATCCATTGCCCTCAGCTACTTATTCGTATCATACAGAATGAATCAAATTGACCGAAGACTGGCGCCTGTAATGCTGGGAGCCTCAGAAAGAGGCCAGGGTGGCTGATCCATTTGGCACTTCTGGCTGAAGATGGATGCAAAGGTTTCCACCTTATATTCAGCACCGATGTGCTGGGCTCTCCTATTACTAAGGATGGGATTGTTTTTTCTCTGTCTCCTCCTCTCATTCATTGGCTAATTGTCCACCACCATTCATAACAGGATGTGGCAATATTGCAGATGTTTGGCCTAATCCAATGGGTTTGCTCAACCGGTTTATTGCCTACTACTTCAACTGTTTGACATGTAAGTATTTCTGTGTCATTGATGCATAATGTTACACCTCATTTTTAGATATGCCTGACACTGTTCAGGAATGTCCAATTTCATTGGTGGTCAATTAATTTCATCCTAAACAGTCTTCCATTTTTATTCACAAATTAACACCATTTGGATTGTTTACTTTAACTCTTTTTTAAACTGAAATTTAAAGATTTAAATTGATTTGTCCTTTAAACTTCACTTGAATTTCCCATTGCATGCTTAAACTAGCAACTTGTATCTACTAATGTTCTCGATCCTAATTTCAGATACAACATGCCCAGGCTTGAAGTAATGCTCTTATATTGGAGATCGAAGTGATTACAGTCAGCCTGATATTCACCTGTTTTCAAAAACTTGATCTTTGCAAGACTTCAAGCTCTCTTGTTGGTTTCTTGAAACTAGTTCAAAAACAAAATAAAAATCTGGAAAAAGCTCAGTGAGTTAATAACATCTATATGATACGTCTCACCACACAGACATTGTGTGAGAAGATATAAAACTGTTTGCAGAATGAGTTAACTCTCCAGGCCTCAGAAAGCGCAGGACCCAAGTCATCAAATGATATCATGTCATTCTTTCTTTTGATGTTTTGATGTCCTGAGCTGGAGAGAGACAGCACGCAAGAATAATAACTGTATGGCTGAATTGCCTTCATCAAGGATGTGGTTATGAGATGCTACCTATATTGGAACAGTTGATGATTAGTGGTGAAATAATACTTTATCTTGGTAATTATTTCAATGGAATAAAGTTATGCCAGCTCTTAGTTTTGTTACTTTTTAACTGTTTTGAAAGAGTAAAGTGTGTTTCGATTGAAGTTTAGGAGTGAACCAATCAAATGACATCTGGAAAAGTCCATACTGTAGACTGTGTTTGAAAAAATATAAAACCTTCATTAAGAACACGACAGAAGAAAGTTGGAATAGTGAGGGATGGAGACAGAGCAAAACGCTTGGTGGTTAGGTCAAAGAAAGGAACAGGCACAGAAAGGGTTAATCATCCTGGCAGCACTAAGCAAGTGCAGAGACAAGCTAAGAAGTGAGATGAGATCAAGGGAAACATTCCCCAAGAGGTGTCATGTTTTCAGTGCTGCCATCAATACCATCAAAGTCAGAACTGCCTGACAATTCTTGCCTGTATACATGAGCCGGGGTGGGGGGGGGCAGCAGTGACAATAGGTCTGACACTGAACAAGTGATATATGGGCGTGATGATGGGCATAGATTCAGGGACTGGTCACCCCCGCTTCTCAAAGCACCAGTTCATACTAAATACACCACAAACCCCCAAAATGAGCTGGTCGAGTTAAGAATGGAAATCCACCCCACTGACCCCAGGCACTACTAGATGCCACCCCCAAAGCTCAAAAGAAATGAAGCCAAGTCAGAGTTTTGGGAAAAAATAGATGAGTTCGCTGAGAGGCAAAGACCTGCAAGCTCTCACCAGAACCGAAATCCTTGGGGTTGTGTGGGAAAATGTAAGGGGAGCCTTTCATGACTGTGTTTAGGTTACACAGCAGGATGGACATCAGCCCAGAAATGGGAATTGTTTAGGAGAGCCTGCACCTGAGCGCTGAGCAAATCCGTCCCCAATTGGACAAGGGTGGCCTTGGTCACCCAGTGAAAAGGGGAACCAGTGGATGATTATGCCAAATGCAAGTTCACAGTGTACAAAGAATGTGGGGGTCTTAACAATCCTCTTCGGGGCAATGAGATCTTTATCCAGCAATTTCAAGATGGATTGGATCCATACTTGAAACCTATGATTGACCTAGGGTTGCCGATTCAAAATAACTTTAAGGAGATTGGGTTACACGAGCAGAAAGTAACCAAAGGAGTGTTAAGCAGTAGTACCAGTGAACTCACACCAGCAGGAAGCTGATGGGTCACAAAAAAAGGGAGCATGCTTTGTGCACAATAAGGGAGGGCATGTTTGCCAAAAATTGACCCAATAGGACCAGTAAATGTGAGAACTGTGGGAAATGAGGACACAAAAAAAAGATTTCTGGTGCCATGGGGTAAGTAAGCACAGGGAGGGACCAAAACAGACTCAGGGCAATCCCCAAATAGTTGCTAATGGCAACAGCAGGGGAGTTTCAGAAACTAATCATGGGCAAGCAATGGGTAGCGGTCCTCGGAAAAAATGAAGGGGATAACCCGATGTATGTAAACACACTATTGGGGGCCGGCAGTGTTAGTCGACACCAGATCATCTATCTTTATTATGGATCAGGATTCGCAATTAACAAATAAAACTTTGAAAATACAGGGTCTCGGTAGCAGTACTCAACTAGTCACCCTCAGCCAGCAGATTGAAATAAGAATTGCAGATTACATGATCAATGCCTGTATTTATGTGTGTAAATATACTGAAGATAACACATTAGGGATGGCCTTGTTGGAACAATTTGGAGCTGTAATTAACATACGAGAAGTAAAAATTGATTGGGATTGCTGGCTTAAATTTAGAAAGCCAAGGATTGCATGTTTCTTTCAGAGTATCTGTGCTGCCATAATTGAGTGGGAACGAGACCCTGAGAGTCCCTACAATAAATAAGCAATGATGTGCCCCAAATTTTGGGCAACCACCAAAACTGAGTGCAGGAGATTAGATATTAAACCAATTCAAATACCTGGAAATGTACAACCAACTAAAAGGCAGTACCCGATCAGGCCTGAAGCCTTTGAGGCAATTATAGAGATTGTGAAAGATTTAGAGAAGCATGGAATAACAAAAGAAAACGTTCCAAACTAATTCCCCAACTTGGCCAGTGGAAAAAAACACCTAAAAGATTCTACAGACATACAATTGACTATACCAGTTTAAACAAACATGCAGGTAAGACTGTGCACCTTGTGGGAGACCCCAATGCGATAATGAACAACATAGGGCCTGAAATCAAGATCTTTAAGGTTCTAGACATAGCAAACAGATTCTGAGCTGTGCCTATGGACCCTGAACACCAGTATAAATTTGCCTCTATCATAGATGACAGGCAGTTATATGTGTTATAGTTCTCCAGGCAATGTCAGCTGTAATAGCAAAAGTTCCCAAAATAGATTGTATGATATTACAATATGTTAACAACATCTTGCTGCTTCTACATGTAAGAAAAAAAATTATAGGATGGTACTGAAAGTGTTAAAAACAATCAAAGCATTTGGATTGAAAATAAACCTGAAGAAATCACAGCTAGGCAAACTGGAAGTTTCTTACCACAAAGGGTGATGCAAGACAACTGGAGCATTCCATCAGAAAGAAAGACCACATTATTGCAGATGAAAAGACCAGTGACTCTTAAAGGGGTAAGACTAGCATAAGGGCTATATAACAGCTGCAGGAGCAGCTTTGTAGAAAATTACATCAAATTAGCCACATCTCTCCGAGACCTTACCAAATGAGGGTGGGCTTGCTCAGAGAAGATCGAATGGGGGCCTGAGCAGGAGAAGGCCTTTGTCAAGATCAAACAGACACTGGCCTCCGTACCAGCATTCGGACTCCCTGACCTGAAAAAGCCCTTTGACCTCTTTTTGCAGTGAAAGCAATGGCAATCAATCTGCAGTAGTGTTACAGAGACACACAGACAAGCTCTGGCCTGTGAGACACTCCTCAGGAAAGATGGATCCAGTCATAATGGGACAACATTCATGTGCTCAAGCCATCCAATGCACTACCTGTATACTAATGATATCCTCTCCCTTGACGCAACAAGTGAAGGTGATATTATACTGTTCACTTAGTATAGTCCAGCTGCTGAAAGCTGGCAGACTGAGAGGTGTTACAGACAGTCAGTGAGCCAACTGGGAAGCCACACTCTTTCCAGGAGACGAGCATATGGAAGTGGTTAAAGATAACAGAGAGAACCCAGCGAGCTATGTGAATCAGGAAGGAGAGAAACATAATTGCATCCCGTTCATGAAACAGGAAGAAGGAAGACAGGTTTGTGTTAACAAAGAGCCATTAGTGGGTCCAGATGGGAAATGCATGTTTATAGATGGGACGTGGAGGTATTATGATAGGGAGGGCCAGATAGGGTGGCTGTGGTTATTTTGGAAGGGGAGATTTTGGCAGGAAAGGGGATAGAAGAATGTCACTCTGCCCAGGTAGCTGAACTAAAAGCACTTACTGTTGCCCTGAGGGTAGGAAGAGGGCAAAGGGTTAATATCTACAAAGATATTAGTGTAGTAGTGTAGTCCATGACTATGTGGTGACATGCGCAAGGTGAGATTATGCTACTTCCTGTGGTAGTTTAATTCAGCGTGAGAGCCTAATCAAGGACCTACCAACTGCAGCAATTGGACTACAGGAGGCATCAGTAATTAAAGTAAAAGCACACAGAAAGATTCAGACATGACTGCAGAGATGGAATGATTATGCACATAGTGCAGCAAAAGCCATGTTACAACAGGAAGTGATAACGATAGCAGCTGCGATAGACAAGAAGCCAAAGATGATGAATGAAACTCTTTAAATTTACAAGCGCCTGTGAGCTCAGAGGAAAATGTAAAATGGATTAAAGACGGGGCAACAATAAGAGCAGGCGATATTTAGAGAAAGGAAGGTAACATGGTAGTGCCCACATTATGCCAACAAACTCTATGGACTGTTTACCATGGATTGACACAGGTAGGGTGGGTTAAAATGATACAGCTAATAGAACATAGAACATAGAACATAGAACAGTACAGCACAGAACAGGCCCTTCAGCCCACAATGTTGTGCCGACCATTGATCCTCATGGATGCACCCTCAAATTTCTGTGACCATATGCATGTCCAGCAGTCTCTTAAATGACCCCAATGACCTTGCTTCCACAACTGCTGCTGGCAACGCATTCCATGCTCTCACAACTCTCTGCGTAAAGAACCTGCCTCTGACATCCCCTCTATACTTTCCACCAACCAGCTTAAAACTATGACCCCTCATGCTAGCCATTTCTGCCCTGGGAAATAGTCTCTGGCTATCGACTCTATCTATGCCTCTCATTATCTTGTATACCTCAATTAGGTCCCCTCTCCTCCTCCTTTTCTCCAATGAAAAGAGACCGAGCTCAGTCAACCTCTTTTCATAAGATAAGCCCTCCAGTCCAGGCAGCATCCTGGTAAACCTCCTCTGAACCCTCTCCAAAGCATCCACATCTTTCCTATAATAGGGCGCCCAGAACTGGACGCAGTATTCCAAGTGCTAATATTTAATCGTTGATGGCGAAAAGGAATGGGAAGCAACAATAGCTAAGTTTTACCAGAGGTGCACTATGTATGCACAGCCAGAATCAAGTCAAGGAATTAAAATGAAAATGAACCATCAGCCCTGCCCACAGGCACCATGGTAACACATTCAAATTGACTTTATAGGACCACTCGCAACAAAATCAGAATAAGAAATTCTGCCTGATCATAGTCGACCAGTTTAGTAGATGCCTATAAGCTTTTCTCACAAAGGACTGTACTGCAACTTCAGTGGTAAAAATATTGGCAACTGAAATAATACCTAGGTTGGCGGGGAGTGGGGTAGGGAGCTGTTCCCCAGCAGCTAGACTCAGACCAATGAACCCACTTCACAGGCAAGTGCCTGAAGGAAGCATGTAAACTGTTGGGAATAACACAAAGGTAAAGCTACCATATCCCCTGCCACCCACAGAGCTCAGGGATGATAGAAACAATAAATAGAACACTGAAAAATGATCTGATCAAGGCAATGATAGGAGCACGGGTTAAATGGACCCTTTGCCTACTGGCCATTCTCATAGCCCATAGGGCAACACCCTCGAAGATCACTGGACTAACACCCTCTGAGCTCATGAAAGAACGAGCAACGACATTCCCCAGGACCGAATCACAGTGGGGACAGAACTGACTAACAGCAAGGGACAAGTCTGGGATTACATGAAATCCCTCTGTAAACATATACACACACTTCACTGATGGGCATAAGGCCAGCAGCTTGTTAAGGACTGGGAGTTTGAGGGACAGAAATGCCAGTGCCAGGATCAAGGGTCCTGTTGAAAATAATCCCATGCAAGGCAGCCTTGTCCCCTCGATGGGATGGACCTCACGAGCTAATATTAACAGGTAACAGAAACACACTTATTAATGAAAACTGAATTGGTAAATGGAGACGTCCTACACAACTTAGGGTATGTAAGGGTTAACAATATAACAGTCCAGTCTATTAGTTTGGTATCAGTGATAAGGGGAACTGCAAATGCTGGAGAATCCAAGATAATAAAATGTGAGGCTGGATGAACACAACAGGCCAAGCAGCATCTCAGGAGCACAAAAGCTGACGTTTCGGGCCTAGACCATTCATCAGAGAGGGGGAAGGGGGGAGGGAACTGGAATAAATAGGGAGAGAGGGGGAGGTGGACCGAAGATGGAGAGTAAAGAAGATAGGTGGAGAGGAGAGTATAGGTGGGGAGGTAGGGGGGGGATAGGTCAGTCCAGGGAAGACGGGCAGGTCAAGGAGGTGGGATGAGGTTAGTAGGTAGGAGATGGAGGTGCGGCTTGGGGTGGGAGGAAGGGATGGGTGAGAGGAAGAACAAGTTAGGGAGGCAGAGACAGGCTGGGCTGGTTTTGGGATGCAGTGGGTGGAGGGGAAGAGCTGGGCTGGTTGTGTGGTGCAGTGGGGGGAGGGGACGAACTGGGCTGGTTTTGGGATGCGGTGGGGGAAGGGGAGATTTTGAAGTTGGTGAAGTCCACATTGATACCATTAGGCCGCAGGGTTCCCAAGCGGAATATGAGTTGCTGTTCCTGCAACCTTCGGGTGGCATCATTGTGGCACTGCAGGAGGCCCATGATGGACATGTGTTTGGTATGCTTTCTCTCGCTCTCTTGCACATTCAAAAGGGCCCCCGTCTGGGCACAGCAACAAAGAGCAGTAACAGGATCCTCAACTTCAGGACAGTAACCAGAATAGTTTGAGGTTGCATGTGAACATATGTGATGCTGGGGAAGCTATAATTAAGAATATGGCTGAAATTAGCATGAATATGAAAATGCTAATCCTGTGTGGGCTTCTCTTGATTCTGATCCCATCAAAGGCTGATAGGTGAGTGGAGAAGAGAGAATTGAATGTGAACACCTTTTTACACTTATCCTAAGTGTATGCAAGAAAGCATTATCCGTCCACTTGCTGAGACTGTACACATATTCCCATACATTCTAAGGGAGGAATACAATTGTGACCCATTCCCTTTAACACCTTAGAACTAACTGAATGGGAATTGAGACAGAATATCTTGAAACGGGGAAATAGAGACGGGCACTCTACCAATGGTGTGAAGTGCTTGGTGAACACTGGCCGAGATCGGGTACAATGGAAATCAACAGGTTATAACCTGACCACCTTTGCGGGATGGGTACCACCCCAAGCACAATATCTCCTGGCTGTCCCCCACTTTGTTACTTTGACTAAGATGTCAGGGATAGGGAGGCCTGACGGCTTGCTCTGCCTGACAAGGGTGGAAAGCCAGGGAAAGGGAATGCTCATGCGATTTAGTAACTGTACGTAGAGCTAGAACGTATCATCTCCAGGACCCATCAGTGCATTCATCCTAACCAAGAGTTTGTAAACGCATCTTTTCTCAGACAGGATGAACCTAGACTACTGACCTTCAAGAACCACACGAATAAGGGAATATTCTAACAATGCTGGTACCCCAAGATTATCACTTGACTCATCACAAATAATGGCACCTACCTTGTGTGCAGATACGGAACATATGCCTGGCTTTTCCCAACCTGGAGAGGGTCATGTTACTTGAGTTGTATGCTACCAGTCTGTTTTTAAAATGCATTATAGACACAATAATGAAGAAGATATCTTTAGGAGAGCCATGGATCAAGGGAGTGGCCCCACCAGGTACCACCAAGCCATCGGATTACTAGTGGAATGGCGAAAGAAAATGACCAGTTCATCGAACGATAAAAGGAAGATCATGGATGCAACATTGCGGTGAGAAGACTATCTTGGATTTTGATCTGGACTCTTGAATTCTGCCTTGGATTCATAGACTCTGATTTGGACTGTTTACTAATAATGGCCCTATGGCCATATTGTAGTCTAGGGCCAAAGCAGGAATCTGTGGGTGTGACCTGTACCTGTTTACACCAAAATGGCTGATGTTTGAAAGACACTAAAGGGCCAACAAGGACAAAAACAAAATAGGACAGCCTGCCCTAACATTTAAGTGAAATATAATGGTACCTTTGAACAAGACTACTCCAAGGTCAGCAAAAGCGCCTTACCACCAACCATCTGAGACTGTTTTGATAAGAGAATGAGAGCAGACAACTGATTAATTGCAGCCTAATTAATGAAACGATTTCCCCAGTAAATGGGTAATGCCAGGTGCAGGTCTTGACCAGTCTGCCATGAGCAAGATAGATTGCCCACAATGCATTAATTACAAAATGCTAACAGTAGAAGTAGCTGTATAACTTTATATTTTATAATTAACTATATAGTAGAAGTTAAACTAATAGCAAATAGCGAAAGCTAACGTATGTATTTTTACATATGTAGTTAGGACAGTGGGAAATTTCAGAGGAGTGACTGAATTTTATAAAGGCAACACACACAATACAATGAATAACAGAATTCACACTACCTTTACAGATAAGCAAGCCTGAGACAGATTTGAAGGAGTATAACTAGTAACTTTGAAATGCAAATGAATAGGATGCATAAAAAGATCCCAAGGCCTAGAGATTAAAATGCCTGGTGAATGCCATATTCATGGGAACATGGGGCTGTCCATAGGAATTCCCAAAATTGATTATGTCTCCTACAGATTGGGTGCATGTATTCAGGGGGAAGGACAGTGACTACACTGTATTTGATTATTGTAGTTCACTATATTTCACTGCAAAATTCAGAGTAGGTCATTGATTTCTCTTCCTCCCAAAGATTAGGGGAAAAATTTCTTTCTCCTGTTGAGGCCAGGTCATTTGGCCCTCTCCCTGCATTAATCAATTTCTTCTTGAATAAAAGTCTTTCACTTGTCTGAATCCTGCCTGCCTCCTGAGTCTTTGTCCCCAGTCAAAGGCTATGCTGCTATTATCACATTTCTCTGTAATGCATGCAGATGTAAAGCACTCGTTTAAAACCTCGCCGATGTCTTCCAGCTCCACACACTGCTTGCAACATTGCAGCCTAATTGTGTGAAATTGGGCAGAATATTTAATGTTTGTGAAATGATGGAGGTGGGGGGATGGCGAATTGGGTGAGTCCTTCATCACTTCAAAGATGATGTGTTATTTTACCAGGCTTGGACATCAAAAAATGTGCAGGTGCACAGCGAACTCCTGAAATCGAAACATCCTATCAAAATGCTGTGTGGTTAATAACACAGGCTGGAGTTTGTTTTGTTATTAAGGCAACCAGTTTGAAATATCAGCCAACTAATTTAAACCAGGCACTTAGAAACTAAAACCAATTAAATTTTAATCTGATGGTTTTGACTATCTAGAACCGACCAATCCTATTGCAAGAAATTAATAAGACATCAAAGGGTATAAAAGAAGAGGGCATTTCCAAATCAGTATGAGAGCAGCTGTTATCTAATACAGTTAGTGGCCAATCAGTTCTCAGGATTAAAACAAAACACCACTGGTTGTCACAATTCTCTCAGCTTTCAGAAAGCCGTCATCAAATGAAAGATACAGTGACATTCCTAGCTAATGCTCTTGACACTGGGGAGGGTGTAAAACATTCTGGAAGATGTATCCTTTTGAGAGATTAAGCTTTAATTTATTTGATTATTATTTTGGTTTATATAAGTGGGGCTTCCATTTATTAGAACAGCATACCATTAGAATTTTGGCTTATTTGGGATGAGTTCATTATTAGGGTGGATTGTTTGGTTTGTTAATTTGCTTGCTTAGAGTTAGATAAATTGTTACTAGTTGATTAGTGAGTGAAAGGATTTCATTTTGTTTAGCTATTCCTTTGTAACAGTTTGAGGGTGGGAGGTATGTTACGCTATTTTTCATATGTCTTTGAGGCAAAGCAAGCACCTCCTGGATATTTTAGTTTTAGTTATCAGAGGGGTGTCTATCTCTGCTTCATTAACAGATTGGTGGCTCAGGTTTGGGATCTGAACCAAGTTAGACAGACTTGGGATATGAAAGCTCCCAGTAAATTTCAACAGATCTTGGGGATTAGTGTCATAGATCTTTTAAATAAAACCTAGGGGATAATGGGGAAAATATATTAATTTTTTTGGTACTTATGGTTGGTCAAATCAAAAGTGGAGGGAATGGCTTTTAACATTGCTAAGGAGGTTCTAGAGTTTGAAGATGCTTTTGCTAACTTGCCAAGACAGTTTAGAAAGAAAAAGGAGACTCTTTTAGAATGTGCAGACATGCTAAATTTGTGTTTTAACAAGGGATTAGAGGAAAGCTGAGGTGTTAGCAAATCATTTAGGTATACTGGAGAAACAGTAAAGTGCAGTTGAGTTGGGGGAAAAATAAATTGTAAAGGTAACAGCTGGAGTTAGAGAATGGGAGAAAGGAGAGAGAGTTTGAACTTTGGTTAAAAGTAGAAGAGAAAGCAAGGGGAAATGATTCTTAGCTGAGAGAGAATAAAGGGGGAAAATGTTTGAGTTGGAAAAACAAGACTTCAAATGATAAAAGTAAAACTACAAGATAGAAGTGTTGATGCTGAATTTGCTCATAGTTAACAGCCTGGTTGGGATATATACAAATATGCACAATCGGTACCCAAAACTCAATGAAATGGATGTAAGAGATGTTTTCACTTCATTTGAGAAATTGGCTAAACAGATGACCAGAGACTCTGATGTTACTTCAGACCAAGTCGAAAGGCAGGGCTAGTGAGATGTGTGCAGTGCTGTCAGATGAGTTGTTTTACTACTTCAAATTCTCTTAACATGTTATTTTGTGTGCCTATGAACTGGTACTAGGAGCACACAGGCCACAGTTCAGAAATGAAAGGAAGGAACCAGGTCAGACCTGTGCTGAGTTTGAAAGAGTTAAACAGCAACTTTCTCAGTTGGGTGAGAGATTTAAAGAAAAGGGGGAAAAAAAAACACGAGGATCATCGAGAGAATGCTCTGCTGGAGGAGTTGAAAAAAATCACTTCCAGAATGATCACTCCTGTTGAGGAACAGAAAATTAAAACAAGATGCAGAGATGGCAGATGAATGCACAGTAGGGCATTAAATCAAAATCTAGCTTCTGATAGCAATTTTGTTCTGTGAGGGATAGAAATTGAGGAAAAGAAGGATCCTTCAATGAAAAACAAAGTAGATCATCCTGGAACAGTTTACCATGTGTGACGAAAGAAAGCCAGGAGGGTGGGAAAAGGGGAATGGCTTTAAGTGTATCCACTGAATTCAACAGGGGCACTCAAAGTCAGTGCTGGTGGATTGAGAGGCACTGGTGAAAAAGGATCTGGTAAAACCCACCAAACAAGTGGGTAATGAAGGAAATCTCAAAAGAAGTTGAGGACCTACAGGAAAGTCCACAGTCTAGCCACTGGCTGGATAGTAAGATAGTGCCCAACCTCTTCAAAGACTCCACCTCTGTGGGCAAGGTTTTACTCAGGAAGAATGGGGCAGAAGGTAAAGAAATTAAAGTATTGAGGCATGGGAGCTGGACAGTCTCTAATAGTAAGAGAAAAAAGAATTTGCACTCCTTCTGAAAATTTAACTGAGAGCGATTTAATCTGTGGAATAAATGGACAGATTTAGTGTTCCCTCGTGTAAGATAAGGCTAAAGAGTCCAATCAAGACTGGGAAAGTGATGGTAGGAGTGATTGACTGTCTATCCCAGGAACACCGCTTGTTCTTGAAAGTGACCTAGCCAGCTCAAAGGTGAGAGTGATGCCTCTTGTGGTGAAGCCCAAAGAAAACCATGGAAGTGAGGAGTTGAAACAATATACTATGGAATTTTTTTTCCACACTGTTGACAATAACCCACAGTGATAAGTTGAAGCATGAATGGAAAACCAAAGGGAAAGAGGGAGTTGAAGTCCAGCTAGCTGATACCCTGTTTGATGAAATTGCAAAATAGAAAACGATGCAGGCAGCGGATCAGGCAGAGATAATTAGTTCCAAAAGTCTAATGGAATTACAACAAAAAGCTGAGACAATGAAAGGTTTATACCATAAAGCCTAGTCGGAAAAGGAATCAGTATTCCAGAATATTGTTTTTCCCCCTGAGGATCAAGTCTTAATGCAGAAGTGGAGTCCTTGACAGGTTAGTGCAGAGGAGAAATGGGGAAGTTTGCCAGACTTTTAGGTAGCATATAGATAGGAAGTATTGCGAGTAGCACACTAATTACCTGTAGGAGGACACCTCAGTGAGGAACACTCAGGCTAAGGAAAAAAAACATTTCTATTGGCCTGGATTGCATAAAGATGTGGTTGAGTTTTGCTGTACTTGTCATTATGGTAGGAAAGCCACAGGCAATAATAAAACTAGTGCCTTTCGTGCTGATTCCCACATTTGAACAAACCTTTGTGCAGGTTTTGATTGCATAAATTCCTCCCTAAAGCCAAAAGTGGGAACCATTATTTATTAAACATAATGGATGTCTACCAGATTTCTGGAGGCAATTCTATTGTGGAATGTTGAGGCAAAAAAGATTGTGGAGGAGTTGTTTGCTTTCATTACACATTACAGACTACCCAGGGAGATTCAGTCAGACCAAGGCTCCAAACTTCTAAACTATTTAAGGAGGTCATGGACAGATTAGGCATCCCATACATTCAATCAAGCTTGTATCATCCTGAATACCAGGAAGCATTGGAAAGGCGGCATCAGACTCTGAAAAATATAGAGGGCTTATTGCACAGATTTGTCAAATGATTGGGATAAAATGTATCCCTTTTATATTGTTTGCTAGTAGACCTTCTCAAAATGAATCAACTCAGTTTACTCCATTCAAATTGATATTTGGACACAGTGAGTGTCCTTAAAACTAAAGAAAAATTGATTGATAGGTCTGAAGTCAAATCTCACAGGTGGATTATGAAACTGAGGAGAGAAATGTTAAACACTAGGCAAATTAGCTAGACAACATTTGAAGGTGGTACAGTAGCTAATGAAGCAGGTAGTAGATAAGAAATCTAAAATTAGCATGTTTGTCCATGGGGATAAATTATTGGTGTTGTTACCAGTAGTTGGAGATACCTTCAAAGCAAAGTGTATTGGTCCCTACCAGGTTGAGAAGTCAAGTCAGGTGGATTATCTAGTAAAAATGATATGGGACGGTGGTGGGGGGGGGGGGGGGGGGTGGAATAACTGAGTATGTCATGTGAACATGCTGAAACCTTACTCTGAGGAAAGGGAACTGGAGAAACTGGCATTAGTTACTGCCACTGAGTGAGGAATAAAATTGAGATGATTCAGATTTTGATGTGCCCCAATAAATTAAATCTGAGGAAGTCCTTAAAGTATCGTACAAGGTAGTAAGCTATCTGCCTCAGGAACAGACCACTGAATGTAAAGACGTGTTGCAGCACTGAGTACATATGTTGAAATAGAATGGGGAGGACTAATACCATAGTAGATGAAGTGGATGTAGGAAGTGCTGTTCCAATATATCAACATCCCGACATGCTTAATCCTCTCAAAGCAGCATGTCTACAAAAGAAAGTGGAAGTGACACTTCAAGAAAACCTCAGAGCTGAGATAAAGCAAGTGGAGTTTGGTTATGTTGGTTCCTGAACCTGATGTTACTCAATGATTCTGCGCAGATTATTGGAAGGTCAATGCTGTGACTAAATCAGACTCTCACCAGTCCTCCAACCTTGGAAGTGGGTAGAAAAACTTGTCCAAGCCACCAGCATAAAAGTTGGACTTACTTCACTGTTGCTGGCAAGTATCTTTGTTGGGCAGACCAAATGGGCTGTATCAATTTAAAGTTATGCCCTTTGGAATGAAATGTGCACCAGCCACATTCCAAACACTTACGAACAGAGTTGCAGCTGGATTGACGATTTGTGTCATCTATCTGGATGACTTAATGATTTCAGCTGCTGTGGGCAAATCACATGGCATATTTGGCAGAGGTCTTCAAGAGAATACAGAGGGCAAAGTTGGTCATAAATCTGGCAAAGTCAGAATTCTCAAAGGAGAAGGGACATTCTTTGGACACATCCGACATGGATGGATGACACCAAGGAATGTGAAGATGAAGGCTGTAGAGAAATTTCTAAGAACATCCTCCAAGAAGGAGGAGTTGCAATTTTTGGGACTGAGCAGATTCTACAGGAAGTTTTTACCAAATTTTATCGTGTGGTGGCACCACTGATGGATTTGTTAAAGAAGAACATGAAATTTCAGTTGGCACGAAGGCATTTGAAAACTTAAAAGCAGTGGTAACCACTGCACTAGTTTTAGCCATGCCAAATTTCTGAACACTTTAAAGCTGCTATCGACACAAGTGATGAAGGGGTTGGAGCTGTGTTGTTACAGGAGGATGATTGTGGAATTGAAAGGCCAATCGGTTATTTTTCAAAAACTCAATATCAACTAGTGACAATATTCACTTGTTGAAAAGGGAATTATTGTAACAAATTAATAGGTCACCAAGAGTATGAAAGAGGGCATTTGAAAATTGGTGTGCAGGCAACTGCCATCTAATAGTTAATAGCCTATCAGCTCTGAAGAGAAAAATCACTGGCTGTCACAGAATTCTCTAAGCTCTCAGAAAACCCTCCACTTCATAACATAATGGAACATCTCTCTCTCCCTGGTTGTTCTCATGACTGCAATACATTTATACAATACCTTTTTGTACGTACTTTTATTTTACTCCGTGTTCTTCTATGCTCCCTCTGTTTTCCTAACTTTTTTGTGCAAACCCTGCACTTTCAATATGTATCTGGAGATTCCAGCGTTTTGAAACCTTGCAGTTTACCATGAACTTCCCTTTTTTCCCCTTATCTGACAATATACATTCCTTGATATCCAGAGTTCCCTGGACTACTTGTACCCATTCTCCTCTTGGCCAGATGCTGCTCACACATAAAGACAGTAACTGAACTAAATTACCTGAGCCCTAGCTGTTGGGCTAGGTAATGAGGTAATCCTAAAGCTGTCCTTGGAGTGACTCCATAGTGGAGGGCCTCTGCTCTCAGATGAGCGGAGAAACCCACAAGAGCAAGACACCATGATTTGGGAAGATAAGGAAAATGGATAAAAATGAAGGATTTCAGTGTGCCGTCAGCAATCCCTGAACAGTAACGTTTGCAAAGTGAACCCTACACTTGGGCGTGGAGAAGACTCCCACGATCTGAGAGGGATATCCAGCCCGTGTCAGCTTTATTCTTCAGTATTAACTTTTTTTACTTTGATTGTTCTGGGCATGTTAAACTTAGTGTGTGTTGATGAATTGCATGCTTGCTGTTAACCTTTTTCAAACCAATTGGTGTAAATTGCATGATAATACAGTGTGAAGCTGGATGAACACAGCAGGCCCAGCAGCATCTCAGGAGCACAAAAGCTGACGTTTCGGACCTAGACCCTTCATCAGAGAGGGGGATGGGGTGAGGCGGGTTCTGGAATAAACAGGGAAAGAGGGGGAGGCGGACCGAAGATGGAGAGAAAGGAAGATAGGTGGAGAGGAGAGTATAGGTGGGGAGGGGATAGGTCAGTCCACGGAAGACGGACAGGTCAAGGAGGTGGGATGAGGTTAGTAGGTAGGAGATGGAGGTGTGGCTTGGGGTGGGATGTCTGCTTTAAATAAACTAATAAAGGTAAGTGGTCAGTTGATATAGATTTGACTCTTTGTGCTGAAGAAAGACCTAGGGATGTAAATTCATCGTTTCTTGAAAGTAGAGTTATGGTTTGATAGGATAATGAAGAAAGTGTTTGGTACGCTTGCCTTTATTGGTCAGGGTATTGACAACAGGAGTTGGGTGGTCACGTTGCAGCTGCACAGGACATTAGTTAGGCCACTTTTGGAATACTGCATGCAATCTGGTCTCCCTACTATAGAAAGGATATTGTGAAACTTTTCCCTAGAGTGTTGCAGGCTAAGGAGTGACCTTTATAGAAGTTTCTATAATCATGAGGGTTATGGATAGGATGAATTGAAGTGGTCTTTCCCCAGGGTGAGGGAGTCTAAAGCAAGAGGACATAGGTTTAAGGTGAGAGGAGAAAGATTTAAAAGGGACCTAAATATATATGACAAAGGCAATTCTATCTCTGTTTGTTTTAAAAACAAATCTACTGACTTAATCAACTTGTGTTTATAAACAGTTTATTGCTAACATTAGCCCTGCATTTGGAGAGAAATATATATTTTTCAAAATTACTGGAGCTGAAATGCATTTACCAGCAGTAACTATTCAACAAACAGTCAACTCCTGCCTCATCAACTTAGAGCCCCTAATCATAACCTTGCAATCTGTGATTGTCATTACATTTCAAAAATATTAAACTTCATATTTTTGTAAATTCAAAATGATTTTCAAATGTATTACAGCTGTCTTGGTGGGGGTGGGGGGGAATCTTGCCACATGTTAACAGTGCTCATATTGCTCTTTCATAGGATGTGGATGTAATTGACAAGTCCAGTCTTTGTTATCCCTCCGTCACTTCCCATGAAGCTGAGTGGCTGTTTAGGCCTGTTCAAGGGGCATTTAACAGTCAACCACATTGCGGTGGGCCTGGAGTCACAGGTTAGTCAGAACAAGTAAGGACAGCAGACCTCCAACCTGAGGGATATTGTGCCACCTTTAAAAGAAAAGCTGTAAAAAAATTAATGCTAATCACCTGTTTGGACAGGCTATGAACCTATCTTCTGTAGTTGGTTTTTTTGGTAGTGACTCAGTTTGCGGGACCAGTGGTGAGACTTAAAAAGAGCTTAGGTGTCCTCTAGTGGTCCGAAGCCAAATTGTATACAGTTCCACCGTCGCATCACCCATCAGAAAATTAATTTTGGGTTAGCTGAAACTTATTAAAATGTTTATCCAGCTTGCTGATTACTCTTTATGATATTACAATAACTCATCTCTTAATATAACCAAACTAAAAAGGCGAAGCATGAATTTTCTGCAATGACTATATCACAGTAAAGGTCCCAGTAAAAGCAGATACTGAGAACCAAATGGCTCTCAAATTCATGACGAGGTGCTCAAAAGACAGGCTTTTGTCGAGTGGACAAGTCACCATGTCAAAGCAAGGATGTAAATGCCAACACTCTCAATGCTGCTTGGAAATCTAGTTGAAAACCTTGAGCCTGTGCTGCCACCAGCTTGAGATAAATCATAATGTGCAGCAAATATTTGGGAAGAAACACAATTGGTCTGAACCCTGGAAGTAAATTTCTTTACACTTCCTTCCAATTTCCCATGTAGATACAAGTGCCATCTTGGAGAAAGGACAGCAGAAGCCTGGTCTCTGGGTACCTGGAGAATGCTACAGTTTCTCCATCGGATACAATGAGTCAAAGCTCACCCTCCTCCTGTAATGCATCAGTCCATGTTGCAGAAATAGCAACATGGCATTTTTGACTTCTTGGTCGTGGATAATTTGGGTCAGGGGCTTTATAGCCTGAATTCCCCTGGCCCCCATGGAGGTGACTTTTTGGAGAAGAGGGCACTGAAGGAAGAAGGTGGGGTGAAAAAATGCTGAAAGAGTTATGAGAGCCAACCCCTGCAATTGTCACCTCCAATTCTATTTCTCCCCATGGCTATGCTGTGTGTCCAAATGTCAATCTTCCTGGCAGTGGTAGGACACTGAGTCATTGAGGAGCTAATTAACAAGCATTTTCCTGGCAGCAGGGAGACGTAAGTGCCATTATCTGAGCTTATACAGTCACTTTGTAAAGGACGAACAGGTCTGAAATAGCACAAGAGAAGCAAATACAGTCATGGAGGTGTTGCCCCTGCAGATTGATCCTGTTACTTCTTGTTATGTTTTCATGCCTATACCTAGGTGTAGCTGACACGGCCAATAGATGTTGTCCATCTCTAATGGTCCATGAAATGAATGGCTTTCTGGGTCACTTCAGAGAACAGTAAGAGTCAATCATATGCTTTGGTCTGGACTCATGTGTAGGCCAACCCAGGAAAAGGATCCTGCATTTTCTTCTCTAAGGGCTACTAATAAACCAGAAGGATTTGAAAACATTTGTTTGCACTTGTGGTCACCATTACTGAGAACCAGCTCCATATTCTAGATGTTCTAATTTAATTTGTCAAACTGCCACCTGCACTTCCCCATAACATAACACTGGCCCTTTGTTAGACTAGTCCAGCAAAATTTCCAATTGGCTGTTGTCTTTTGGTACATGTTGTTGGCCTCAATGGCTCATCCTTTACTTTGCATTGTTTTGCTTTACACTTCTCTTTTAACCAGACAGCCCGGCCAAACTTCCTTGCTGCCTAGTCCAGGTTTGAAATTTACAGACTGCAGAGTCCTGACCTGAATGTTCACTAAGGGGCTTCCATCAGACATTACTGCTGGGTGAGCACTAGTGAGCTGAAAATGTATTATTCATCCCCTTAATTGGAATAGCTTGAGGCCATTTCAGAGACAGGTGCAAATCAATCATATTTCTATGGGTCTGCAGTCACATGTAGACCAGATTGGGTAAGGTTTAGAAATTCTCTTCCCTCAAGACCATTAGTGAGTCTGAGATGTAATTACCAAAAAATGACACTATCCACTATCAGCAACGTTGAGACTAGTATTCAGACTCCTATTTATTAATTGAGTTTCAAGTTCCACGAGCTACTATTTGATGCCATATCTACAGAATGTTAGCCTAGGCCTTGGGATTATTATTTCAGTGACCTTATCACTATATTGCCATCTTCAAAAGCTTTCAGTGTGCTATTTCCACCATTTGGTCAATGTTGGCCAGCCTTCCTTTTGGCCCCTCTGACTCAGCATTATAGACTCGTGGGATCATAAGCCATGGCAGCAAACCTCTTTGTCCAAAGCATCCATGCCAACCAAGTTTCAGAAACAAACTAGTCTCAGGTGAAATGCATTTGGCCCATATCATCTTTGCTCTCTTGTATCTGAATGCTACCCACTGGCAAACACAGGCTACAAGATATCTCAGTACTGACAAAACTGGGAAGGTGATAGCCTAACGATGTTGTTAATCCAGAGTCCCAGATAATGTGCTGGGTTAACATGTTCTGATTGTGGTAGATGGTGGAGTCTAGTTCACTGTTGTCTTTTAGGGAAGTAAGCTGCTGTTCTTAGCAGGAATAGCCTACATGTGACTTCAGAGCCACAGCGATGTGGTTGATTCTTAGCTAGCCTCTGGCTAATTAGGGATGGGTAATAAACGCTGGCCTAACTTATGATACCCACATCCAATCACTAATAAAAATGTTCCTGATATGCTGGAGGCCTTCCAGGGTTGATAGATACTTCAGCATGCTCACAGCTGGAAATGCAACTTCAATTTGGCAGTTTCCCTTTAAAGTCCTGTTCTGAGGAAGGGTCATCAGACAGAAATGTCAACTGTTTTTTTTTCCTTCACAGATGCTACCAGATCTGTTGAGCTTTTTCCAGCAACTTCTTTTTGTCCCTTTAAAAGTTTTTATTTTTCGTACGACAACATAAGATGGCTCTCAAATGAGCTGTTTAACTGACAACTTCTGTTGCACTTTTCCTGCTCTTTTCATTTATTCTTTTCAACATGCAGATCACAAACGTTGACAGTTGTCATGTAGTCTAAACGAGGCGGAACAGAACCTCCTTGTAGTTGAATGTCATCCGTCTCAGCCTGTTTACGGGCCCTGCATTGGGTTAAAATGTTAGTTTATGAGTTGACCAATATTGGGTTTCATCAAGAGGCAACGTTATTCCATTGAGCCTGATAATGACTACTTGCGGTTAACACTCCAAAAAGTGGCGAAAAATCAACACTTTGAAAACTCGTTTGGTCTCTAGCTAGAAACTACAGTATTTTTAAGAGATTGTTTTTCCACTCAGTCATTCTGATTAAATAAAAAACAGATTTCCAATGTCAAAATGGCAGGTGTAAGGAAATGACCTACATTCATAAACCGCAGTTCACAGATTTGGAAAGTGTCCAGGTTTCACTGCCAATAAAATACTTTCCAACGGTGGCCTCAACCCCCATGTTGCCATCTATTCCCGATAACCATTCATTCCCCTTAATCTATCTGCCTCCGCCTTGAAAATATTTAGTGATCCAGCCTCACAGTGCTGTCTCGCGAAGAGAATTCCAAAGACTGCGAGAAAAATAAGTCCTCATTTTCATCTTAAGTGGATGACCCCCTTATTTAAATACCGTCTTCTACTTCAAGTCCCTACCAAACTAACATTTCACCTCCTCTGCCAACTCTTCTGAATGTGTTGCCTGAATTCCTCTGAGGACTTTTTTTTAAAAAGCTAGAAGGCACTATTTAAATGTTTGATAATTTCTCCGTATTTTTCACAAATATCAAATAAACGTGTTCCTCCTAGGAAGTGGAATGGACGCGCAGGATAATACTACCTTTTAACAAACTCTTGCAAATCCCTGAGCTCAAAAGAAAGTAGCACGTGCAGGAGAGGTACATGCGGGAGTCAGTCAGTATGTGTGAATCGCTAATTGCGAATTTTGCCTTTGCATTGTGAGCTACACAGCATTTTGCATACTCGTGGCATTTTATTATTTAATCCAGGCTAAAAATAATACATTAATACAGCACACGCAAATGCAACGGCGTTACTTTGCTTAAAGATAAGACGGTCACGCACCCTTGCTTTACAAAAAGAGACCAACATTGTAAAAGTTGGATGAGATTCAAATTAAGACACGTTATTTTTCAACAGGAGTCCAGAAAAGCCAACATATTTTAACAATATATTTCTTCTTTTATCACATGCAGTTTGATCGCCTGATGCTTTGCTCAAGCGTGGAGCTGAGGGTCTGGTGTTTTACTCCGCAGGAGTAAAGCTCGTGTGAGCTCCACTCGGAAGCTGGCACGGTGAGGTAACTGCTTAAACTGTATGTCTGGTCAGAGTCCTGGAGGGTTGAGCTTGTCTGAACGCCGTTCTGCCTGACTTTGCCGTCCACACTCCACACCAGTGTCACCGACTCCGGGTAAAAATGAGTGACCACACACAATAGCGTCGCCTCGTTGGCTCCTGCAATCTGCTCTGCGCTGGGGGGGAGGAGCGACACTTTGGGCTTGGCTGGCTGACGACCTAGAAAGGTTAAGCATTGTTTTGAGTTCACTAAGGCACAGTGGTGCATCGAGTTATAAACTGTCAAACCAACATATTTAAACAATTAATGTGTCTGATTCTGAACAGCAGAGAGACCTTTACCTTCCATGGGTTTATATTTCTATGAAATTTCACTTGGATGCAAATATACCCGTCAGCACATGCAAGAAAACGTACAAAGCAGAATTTTTTTAAACTGCAAACGGAATGCAAAGAACCAAGAAAATTACAGCACAGGAATAGGCCCCACGGCCGTCCAAGCTTGTGCCGATCGAGATCCTCTGTCTAACCTGTCATCTATTTTCTAAGGGTCTGTATCCCTTTGCTCCCTGCCCATCCATGTACCTGTCCAGGTATATCTTAAAAGACGCTAACGTGTCTGCATCTACCACCTCCGCTGGCAACACGTTCCAGGCACCCACCACCCTCTGTGTAAAGAACTTTCCACGCATATCTCCCTTAAACTTTCCTCCTCTCACTTTGAACTCATGACCCCTAGTAATTGAGTCCCCCACTCTGGGAAAAAGCTTCTTGATATCCATCTTATCTATACCCCTCATGATTTTGTAGACGTCGATCAGGTTTCCCCCTCAAACTCCGTCTTTCTGATGAAAATAATCCTAATCTAGTCAACCTCTCTTCATAGCTAACGCCCTCCATACCAGGCAACATCCTGGTGAACCTCCTCTGCACCCTCTCCAAAGCATCCACATCCTTTTGGTAATGTGGTGACCAGAACTACACACAGTACTCCAAATGTGGTCGAACGAAAGTCCTATACAACTGTAACACGACCTGCCAACTCTTGTACTCACTACCCTGTTGGATGAAGGAAAACATGCCGTATGCCTTCTTAAATAACAAAGTGTGGGGCTGGATGAACACAGCAGGCCAAGCAGTATCTCAGGAGCACAAAAGCTGACGTTTCGGGCCGAGACCCTTCATCAGACCCTCTCTGATGAAGGGTCTCGGCCCGAAACGTCAGCTTTTGTGCTCCTGAGATGCTGCTTGGCCTGCTGTGTTCATCCAGCTTCACACTTCGTTACCTTGGATTCTCCAGCATCTGCAGTTCCCATTATCAACAAGCCTTCTTGACCACCCCATTGACCTGCGTTGTCACCTTCAGGGAACAATGGACCTGAACACCCAGATCTCTCTGTTCATCAATTTTCCCGAGGACTTTTCCATTTACTGAATAGTTCACTCTTGAATTAGATCTTCCAAAATGCATCACCTCACATTTGCCCGGATTGAACTCCAACTGCCATTTATCTGCCCAACTCTCCAGTCTATCTATATTCTGCTGTAATCTCTGACAGTCCCCTTCACTATCTGCTACTCCACCAATCTTAGTTGGTGGAGTATTCTGTCACTTGAAATCTTGCAGGAGAAGGCCGCAGAGTCTGCAAATTGCTCCCGTGGCGCAGATACATTGACTTGGGTTAATAAAGGTTTCTGATCATTTCGGAGAACTAGTTTTCAAAATCCATATATCGGCAAGGAGGAGAGGCCTGTGGCGCAATCGAACAGTGTCGAACTCTGGGAGGCTGCGTGTTCAAATCACGGTAACTTCACACTCTATGTTCCAGTAATGTTGTCGTTACGGTATTTGCATAACAGGCGAAAGGAGCCCGGTTCGAAATCGGGTCAAAAACATCAAATCCGTTCTAAGTTGCGGCTGTTGTGATGCAGTATTACTATCCCTATTCCTCGAAGCTAAGGCCCAGGGGTTTAAGTCTCAATTACTCGGGTAGTGTGTATTTACATCTGTGAACGTGCTGATTAGAAGATATCCAGTTTGGCAAGCAGCAAAAGCGACCACTCGGCATGCTGATAATAAGAGAATACGACATGGCGCAATGTATTTTCTTAATCACAAACGAAAACGTGAATTGCTGGGAAAACTCAGCAGGTCTGGCAGAACCGAACAAGAGTCACTGGACACGAAACTTTAGCTCTGCATTCTTTCCAAACATGATCCACATTCGGAGCGCGAATACTCACCCATCGGACTATTTCCCGTCGAGCATTCCCTATGTATTTCTGCGGACAACTTCAAGCAAAATTCCTCTACACATCAGGGATGTTATTTCAAATCTGACTACCCGTGACAGAGACTAGCTTCTGTTTCAAACTGCTTAGTGCTAGCAATGTGTACAGACTCCCACTGACATCCAGCAAAGACAACTACCCCCAAACATTGTACATTTGACACACCCTTAGTCCGGTCAGCCTGACTTGATATGAAGCTAAATATTAGTATATGGCAGTGATATTTATTTCGATTGTAATTCACTTCATAGACCTACTTTCTGTTGGTGTGCTGCTGTCTGAAATCAATTGATTAGTTTTGAGGATAATTGAACAATAACGCTTCAGGACTTGGTGTAACCACAAGTCAACTCCGAATTACAGGAGACTTGGCTTCTGGATATTCACAAGTGTCGGCAAATTGCATTAGAGCTCCGTGCAGCAGTGATAGTGTCCCAACCTCTGAGCGTGCGTTCAAATCCTACCTGCTCCAGGGGTCTATAAACACGCCAATACAAAGGAATCTGCGACAGATTGCACCAATTCGGTTTTTGATCAAATACCACCAAATATTACCAACGTTGAATAGTCCTTCACGAGGACTTTTAAATGGTTTTAGTTATATTTATAGATTGGGTGTCCGAGGCATCGCTCAGTTGAATTTTATTTACATCGATGTAGGCTTCTGACTACATGTCTGAACAAAGTTGGGCAGAACTATCTTACGGGGACAATCAGTTTTATCTGGTTAACGTTTCCGCTAGGAGGCTCACCGGAAAATTTCCGAACACCTTTACATTCCTTCCCCTGCAACTGTAGCGTTTTCATATTATTTAGATTAACTGTAAAAAAAGTGCGGCTTTTCTGTTGTTAGCATTCTCCAGCATAACGTCGTCGACGCAGTAAATTCCAAACTACGCTGACCATATATCTTTTATCAGGATCGCCGTATCCGTTCCAATCAGCCTTTAATGCCAAATTCTGCTGAAAGACCCGATTTTCCGGATATTAGCCAAATCAAAGCTCTACATTTAGACCCAAATAAGAGAGGGAGATCGGGCAAGTCCCTGGGAGAGTTATTTGGAAGTCAAAATTGAATCTGCCATCCCCACAGTCTTAGGAAGTACATTCCAGACCTTGAAAACACCACATCTAAAATATTTCTCCTCCTGACACCTTTGGGTCGTTTACTTTTCACCTTAAATCCGAGTCCTATGATTTGCCATCATGCCAGCAATGGGAACGATTTCTCCCCAGGAACTCTGCCTAGACACCCCATGATTATGGACGTCCTATCGGCTCCTCAACTTCTTGGGAGAGAACACTCCCTGCTTCTTGAATGAAACCTCCTCACTGAACTGTAGAGCCATTTTCATGTACGTTACCATTTCAAATCAACCACTAAAACCCTTGTAATCCCTGCCAAAGTTGGGTCGAAAGCACCTGATACAGCCAATTCAGTGTTTTCTGAAGGTTCACGCAAAATTCGTTGCTTTTGTAATCCGTTCGTCTATTTTCAGTCCAGGATTCCGAAATCCTTTTTTTTAATGTGAAAAAGATGCTCAGTCTGGCCTGTGTTTAAAGGTCTCATCTTGAGCCCTCAAATCCCCGTGCCTCCATCTGTTCCTATGCTCTGTACAATCACGTTCGTTGTTTCATATTACTTTGCCTTACTCTCCCTCGCACCATGGAACAATTCACACCTCCCTCCATTCAATGTCATCAGACGGGTCACCCTTGAAATTCGTCATCATCTTCCTCACAGCTCGCAGTATTCCCAAGATTTTTTCATCCCTAACGTTGCAAATGTACCCACTATATCGAAGTCCAATTTATTCGTACAGAGCGGTAAGCAGTAATCACAGGGCGATTGCACTGTATACGTTCCTGCAGCCAAGATAGTAACCATTTTCCGCGACTCAGTATTCTATCATTCAGTCCACGCCCTCGTCACGGTGTTCCTTTTAGTCCATGGGTTTCGCCTTGACCAGCCCTTCTTATCGCTGCCTGATTACTTGGTGTGAGTTAAAAGCCCGCACGTTTTGCCTGATAACAGAAACAGTTTCACCCTGTTCCAATTCAGACAATAGGTGGGATAATATTTTGTTGAAATTGGGACGAGATTGGTCTTGGCGCTGTTCCTGGGACACGTTCCCTCTGGGATTTGTCTGGGGCTCTGTCGGTAATCTAATTCTATCTGCCGACGTGAAACATTGCCACGAAATCACCCCGATTTACAGCGCTGTTGTGGGAAAAGATACAACATTGACCCTGTTTCTACATGGTTTCCCTTCGTGTTCCGCAAGGTTCGAGCAGAGATCAGCCAAAGGTCTGTTCTTTACTCACCCGTGGATGTAGTGTTGGAGTCGGAGGGGTGACGCGGAGAATTTTGGAATATAACGTGTGGGTTGGTTCTCCCGATTGATTCCCATCAACGGGGGCTTTTCCCGGACGGAACCCCGGTGTTATTGGCGACCCGCTCAGGCAGGAGGGGAGATCTGGGGGAGGGGGGGGCATTAATCCCCATTCGGCACTACGGTGCTATTTCTTTACCAGAGGCAAGCACACCCGTCTCTCCTATGTGCTCGAAACAGCATGAAGCTTTGTGGCGAAATGCTTCAAGATATAGCTCTCCACCTGCCTCACAGCTCTCACCTCTCCCCTCTGAGGCTGCCACCATCCGTCCCCAGACGGACCCCAAATGGTCGGTAAGTCTATGGGGCTGGAGCGGGGCTAACTAAACGTCCGCTTCCCGCAACGTTAAGCCAGCAAGTGCGAGGTGGTCTTGGGACCCCGGAACGGTTCCCGACTTCCGCCTGCAAAACTATCCCAATCTGCGACCTTTGGGCCTCGGAATGAGCCGGGCGGTTAATCGGGACACGCGAGGATTGGAAGAGGCTTGAAACTCGACTGAAAAATTAGTTTACGCTTAGCTACGAGCCATTGCTTGACTTGTATATGAGGGTGTCGGTTAGTTCGGTTGGCTGGATAGCTGCTCAACGCGGGTTCAAAGTTTAGATCGGTTGAAAGTCCCAGCTTTTAACTTATCCCCTCAGGCCTAAACTGCCCCACTTGTTTCTCTCGAACGTGTGAACCGTCCACTGGCACTGTTACTCTTTTAATGTAGAATTATGACTATCTTTGGAATGACCTGAAAGCATAGTTTGTTTTAATAGCGGGAGAAACAGATTGATTCAGGGCAAAACAAAAACTTGTTGGAAATCGACAAAGCGAACATTGCATTTAAATTAGGCATCTTAACAAGAAATTTTACTTAGAGGCGTTAAGAATAAGTCACTTACCCGGCACAATCAGCTTGGTTCCGCTACCGAAGTAGCCCACGTTGCTTTCATCAGTTGAAAAACAGTAATAGTCACCAGCATCCTCCGATTGCACGTTAGTGATAGTCAAATATCCCACGTTGGTTGATTCATCTTCCAGGCCGGTAAATCTGTCCGAGATGCCTTCACCTCTTTTATCGGTCCCCTTCAGAATAAATCTTGGGGCGCTGTCTCGCTTCTGCAGGTACCAGTGAACATACCTTTTTGAAAGGCTGATTCCGTGGACTGTACAGGTCAGGCGAACAGTTTCTCCAGGTGTAGTGGACTCGGAGGCTGGTTGGACCAAGCGGACGTCCGCGCTTGTGTCTGTAAAACAGATAAAACATTTCATGATTAATAACCAACTAATGAAAATGCACACCGAACGACGACATTGCGTTCAGATCAAGACACTCTCAGGATTAGATGCTTGCTTGATTTTATTTTAAAACAATTGTTCATAATGCTAAAGAAATCACACGTTTCGATGACACTTACAGGTCAGACCAAACATGAGCAAGACCAGAGCAAGAGCGGCGGCCATTGTGATCGCACTGTTGTAGCAGGAATACACAATCTTTCAGATCAGTGAATGCAACCTTTTATATCAAAGGCCGGGGTAACTTAAATGTCGCCGTCTTATTAGGTAGGCAAATATATTGTCCTCCCGAAAGTGTCGATTGGCCAACTGAGCAGTATCCAGGTTCTTGTAACCAATTGCATCAGTCACAGTGTTTCCAAACAGGAAATTCAAACGATAGAATGCAACCTGTCCACTCTCCCTCCTCCCCGCTGAGATGTTTCTCTTCACATTATCGCCGCGACTTAAAGAAAATCAAAAGACTAACATATTTCAATGCTCATATCCAGCAAAACCTCAAATTTGAACAATGGTTATATTTTTAACCAATTGTCCCTTATGATTAGCAACTGCAGTCGCGTCATGCATTTAGTTTGTCTTTTAAATCGTTGAAGCTGATTGCTAATTCAAAAATAAATTAATATATAAGCGGACTGCTTATTTTGTTAGGACTGCTTATTTTGCACTTAGAAATTGCAGTGAGGCAAGGAGGGTTTCTTTCTATTGTAGAAAGTGCAAAATCCTTTATTGGTATATTTATATATTTCTAACTGTTTCGATTTTGGTTAATCAGTCAGTGCAACTAGCCCCAAGCCTCGTCTGCAGAATGGCCGATGGATTCAATTCGCTCATCTGAAGTCCCCAGGGAAGGCGTTGCTCCAGTGCTGGACTATTAACCCAGAGAGCCAGATGACTTTCTGGCGACCCGCTTCAAATCCTCCTTCAGCAGATGGAGGAATTTGACTTTAATTAAAGCAAAGTCGGGAGTTCCGCGTGTAATGATGACCATGAATTCTTCAGCGATTGTCCGTTAGGGAAGGAAATTGCTATCCTTGCCTGGCCTGGCCTGCATGCGACTCCAGACCCACAGCAACGTGGTTGACTTTTAACTGTCCTCTGGCCAATTAGGGATGGACAATAAATGCTGACCTACCCACCGATGCCCTTATCCCACAAATGAACAGTGAATTCATTAACATTATTTTTCCCTTGCTGCTACACTGTTGAAATGGTCCTTCAATTCATATATTTCCAGCAAAAGTGAATTGTAAAACTTCCGAGCTTCCAGGAATTGATATTGATACAAAGGGTAATCCTTTCACTAAATGACCTCGTTTGTAGGTGTCATGAGATAACATTCGCAAGATTTTGCTCATGACTATAGATGTTGCACTGATGGAATGGGAGGATATCGGTTGCGGGGACACCATCGCGGAATTGGAGTCACTGCAAATTGCGTTTATGACGAATTTCCAAGTGTTGTAAATCGAATAATGACAAAAGATCCATTGTTTGAATTGAACAAATTGTTGTTTGAGGGATTCTCTAGTAAAACATCTTTAAGTTGTAGTTCTCGGTCTTGCGATTTCTCCTGTGCATTCGCATTAGAATTAAACAAAGCTGACTATTTGGAATTTATTAGGGCTAGCAGTAATATCACCGTGATCCGTTGGCTTTGTGAGAGGTTTATGCTTCGCTTGCAGTCCTGTAGCTTTCGCAACCATTTTTAGAACGTGGAGTACCCGGACAGAAGTTGTTCAGAGATAAACAAAGCAGTCAGTCTTTCGTAAAGTTCAGAACAAGCAAACATCGAAGATATTTTTAGTGCTTCTATAAATGCATGTTGTTACATTGTAGTCGAAGTTATCGTGTGTAATGCATGATAACTTACTTTTCTAACATTGCTTCGTGAAACTTTTATCGTGTAATAAAATTACGCTCAGTCATTGTCTTTTTTGGCCATTTATGGTTGAAATCAAAATTGCTTTCCTTCGCACGTGTGTTGGCCCTCAGCCTTCCTTGCTATCCTGTTTTGACACCATCACATTGAAACGTGTTATTATCTCTCCACCCTAATTAATTTGTACAGTTTTGGATTATTTGTTGCTTCGGTTAGGCCCTCGATAAGTGACTCTTATACCTAGTATGTTATTCCAGCGGTTTGGTTTGTCTCCAGCACCACATTAGTTTTGTTTTGTAATTGTCTCTCTGCCTCAATTAATGGTATTATAGTCACTCCTCCACTTGTTATTCAGCTGTTGACACTCGCACCGCCTGACCCTCTTAATCACCAGCAGAGCCCTATTATTCGACCGGTGGACACCCCGCTCAGACCATTCGTATGATCTTTTGATCTCTCCGATTGTAAAGCTTGTGCCTAGGTTCTGTCTTCGCTTCACTTTACCAAGGGACAGCTATTTGAAAGCTTGTGATTTCAAATAAACCTGTTGGACTGTAATATGCCCTGTGGCTTTTAACCTTGTCCACAAAATACGGGATAACAAAGTGTGGAGCTGGATGAACACGTCAGGCCAAGCAGCATCTTAGGAGCACAAAAGTTGACGTTTCGGGCCTGACACTTCATCAGAAATAGGGGCTACGTTTTAGTGGGATGTGTCACTGTTTTGGCTTTATTCACTCACCCCCAACCCCATCCAAATTCTGTTGTGCTATTAATCTTTGCTGCACTCAGAACTCAGCATACAAATGAACTGACCAAATGAAAGAAAATAGTCTACCCATATTTCCACTCAGCTTGCATTCTAAACAGGTCTGATCGCGGGCAAATTAGCTTTATGATGATGCGGCTGGCCACGCGGTGTTAAACAATGTGACAAAAGCAACCCACCGTCGATGTTGGAGATCCGAAACACAAACGGAAACTGCTGGAGAAACTTAACAGGTCTGGCGGCATCAGCGGAGGGAAAAAAAACAGTCAAAGTTTCGATTTCAAGACGCTCCTTCCTCAAAAGATTGTTCTTCTGAGTTCTGGAGAGTCTCATTGGGCTGGAGCCATTAACAGTGTTTCTGCATACAAATGCTGCCCAGACCTTCCGAGCTTCTCCAGCATTTTCTGTTCTTATTTCTGCCAGCTCAGGTATTTACAAAGAATACACGTAAACCTCTCGCATCAGCAAATGTCTCGATGTCCATTTCAGCCATACTTTGCATTCAGCAACGTTGCTCTAACGATGTGATAAAAGTCATGACAATTAGCAGTTAGAACATACACTCTAGACCCTTCATATTATTCTGACAAGTTGTTTCTCTTATGTTGTGCTGCTACTTGAGAATTCACAAGTTTAGTTTTTATTTGTGTATCTCCAGCTCTATCTCTCTCCACTACTTCATTTCAAAAATTGTGGATCTCAAACTGCCTGAGTTCCCGGGCATGGAGAGTGCAGTTATCCGATTATCAAGGTGCTTATTGACTAGTTTGTCCTGCTTGGATTTTGTACAACTGGAATGTCGAAAAGGGACTCTTGTAGAACTGTTTATTCATTGCTAAAGAAATCCAAACCTGACCGCCAAGCTGTGAATGTCAAATCCAGAAGGAGCGGGGCCTCTAGGCAAGCTCCTTCACCAAAGATAATGGGAACTGCAGATGCTGGAGATTCCAACATAATAAAATGTGAGGCTGGATGAACACAGCAGGCCAAGCAGCATCTCAGGAGCACAAAAGCTGACGTTTCGGGCCTGGACCCTTCATCAGAGAGGGGGATGGGGTGAGGGTTCTGGAATAAATAGGGAGAGAGGGGGAGGCGGACCGAAGATAGAGAAAAAAGAAGATAGGTGGAGAGAGTATAGGTGGGGAGGTTGGGAGGGGATAGGTCAGTCCAGGGAAGACAGACAAGTCAAGGAGGTGGGATGAGGTTAGTAGGTAGGAGATGGGGGTGCTGCTTGGGGTGGGAGGAAGGGATAGGTGAGAGGAAGAACAGGTTAGGGAGGCAGAGACAGGTTGGACTGGTTTTGGGATGCAGTGGGTGGAGGGGAAGAGCTGGACTGGTTGTGTGGTGCAGTGGGGGGAGGGGACGAACTGGGCTGGTTTAGGGATGCGGTGGGGGAAGGGGAGATTTTGAAGCTGGTGAAGTCCACATTGATACCATTAGGCTGCAGGGTTCCCAAGCGGAATATGAGTTGCTGTTCCGGCAACCTTCGGGTGGCATCATTGTGGCACTTCAGGAGGCCCATGATGGATATGTCATCTAAAGAATGGGAGGGGGAGTGGAAATGGTTTGCGACTGGGAGGTGCAGTTGTTTGTTGCGAACTGAGCGGAGGTGTTCTGCAAAGCAGTCCCCAAGCCTCCGCTTGGTTTCCCCACTGTAGAGGAAGCCACACCGGGTACAGTGGATGCAGTATACCACATTGGCAGAGGTGCAGGTGAACCTCTGCTTAATGTGGAAAGTCATCTTGGGGCCTGGGATAGGGGTGAGGGAGGAGGTGTGGGGGCAAGTGTAGCATTTCCTGTGGTTGCAGGGGAAGGTGCCGGGTGTGGTGGGGTTGGAGGGCAGTGTGGACATTAACTTTGGTTATGTCCCAGAACTGTGACATTATACTAACACCTCATGTTAGGGACCTCTTAAGGCATCTGTCAAAAAATGACACCTGAGTAAAGGCAGAAAGTACTGGAGAAATTCACGATTCTCCTTCACCAAACCTGCTCTCAGCCTTCGCCTCTCTGAGGGGAATAAACCCGCCTTCTCCAATCTATCCCGGAACTGAAGTCTCCTATCGCTACACCAATTCTCAAAACTCTTTTCTCAATCAGGTCCAGCGATTCCACAACCACGCTACAACGTGTGACTCAGAACTGAGCGCAATAAACAGTTCAGGTCAGACCGGTGTTTTGTGAAGTTACACTATTAACTCCTCGGTTTTATACTTTCGGACTATTTGTAAATAAACTGTATCGAGTTCTCAGCCTGCTCTACCGCCTTCAACTACTTGAGCACGTCTGGCCCCAGGACCCTATCATTCTGTAGAAATATATTTTACACGCTTTTTTCAATACTTTCACGCCTCGTTTTCCAACCAAAATCTACAACTGCATTACTTTCTGAATTAAATTGGATCTGCCACGTGCCAGCTCCTTCCATCAAGTTGTCGCTGTTCACAATACTTATAAAATTTGCATCGTCGACATGAACATAAATCTCCTTCACCCAAGACTAGGATATCGATGTGTTTTTTCTTAAAATGAAATCGTTATTTCGATCACATCTTGTCCTCAAGTAGCGTGGCTTGCTCTGGCCATTTCAGAGCCAGTCCTGTTGCTATGGCACTGGAGTCACATGCAGTCCAGATTGGATATACACAGGGAATCTTATTCCCAAACAGTTCTCACAACACTTTCATAGTTTCTTGAGCATTGCTTACAATGTCAGTTTCACACTGAAAATCTAAACTCCATATCGCTAAAATGAGATTTGAACCCATAATCCCACAGCATTTCGCTCTGAAGAAGCATCAATGGGTCTTAAATATTGCTCGCGTTTTCTCACCACAGATGCTGCCAGACCTGCTGAGTTTCTCAGCAATTTTTGTTTCTAGATGATTGCATTAGTGAGGGCCTCTGAATTGCTCAGCAAGTGACGTTACCTTGCTAACCGTCTCCACCAAACAAAAATCAATAAATATCCATTATACTAACCTTTATTTCTAATTATTTCCTGATATACACATTTGCATCTTTTTTCTCCATTTTCTCATTTATCTCTCCTTCCACAACATATTCCCTGTCTTTGATTTCCAGAGAAGATATCCAAGCAGTCTTAATTTTTTTTCTACTTCAACCTATTCTTCGAAATTAAGCATAACCACTTTCTCTTCTAACTCAAATCCATCTTCATGTTGCAGTTCAACTGTCCCACCATCACAGCCTCCAACTAGCTTTTGATTAATCCCAGAGATGTGATTCCCATTAGTCAAAGCTTTGTTTCTTGCCCCTTGCCAGGAAAATAAGTTTCTTGAAGTCTTATAGACATTCGTTTTCCCTTTGATGAATAATTATGGTTTAACTAAAGTGCAGCTATTTTTGATTTCTTCGTACTAGCTTCTTGCATGAATATATTTACTGTGCATTACTGGGAAAAAAAATACGCACTGGTAGAGAAGCTGCCAGAGAAAATGCACCAGATAATGATGATTGGCAGTTAACGGTCAGAGCATTTTTAAATGTTATATGAAGTGGTTGGTTCTGCTTGTTTAAGGAATCACCCTGAAAAATCAACTGGTGAGTCACAATCAACTGTTCTGTTCAGATGAAACAGGAGCAGTGCATGTAAATGTTCCCTGAGCCTGCAAGCAACAGGGGACTGTTTATTAAGATATGTAAACTCTGGTACAAGTAAGTACCAGGCCCGGTCAATAATTCAAAATTAGTTGCTCTGAAATTCTTCACACACTTGGGATTATTCAGCAAATATTGTCCAGTTGCATCATCACATCTAACATTAGACTTGCAATGTGGGATTTGTCAGCATGGATTTATTGGATATTTTCAATACCTTACTTGTTGCAAATAGTTGAGAGGCTCTGTCATTTTATACTGTCCACCATTCATTGGTATGACCAATATACCTGGCATCATGTGTGCTTGCAAATTGCCATGATAAATGCAAGATGTAAAGCTTTTATAAAGTCTTGTTTCAAAACTCCTCAAGTTCTGATTTATCACATGATTTATAATTTCCATCATCACTTTAGCATTGAAGAGTTTGAGTTTTAACTTAGGAACAGTTTGGTTTTCAGAAAAATGAAATGATATTTTAACCTTCTATACACTATATCTGGAGATTTGCTCACGAGTTACTGATGGAAGTTATGAAGGGGCTTGGCAAGGTAAAAGTTGAGATGATATTTACATTCACAGGACAGTTTTCAATTGGGTTCTAGTCTTGGAAGAAATGAGCACTAATTTAAAACTGAAATGAGAAATTTCATATCTCAGAAGTTTGTAAGTCTTTTGAACTCCTCGCTACAGAGAACTGGGGTAGTAGAGTTCATCTGTATAGTTAAAGCTGAGATAGATAAATTCTTGATCAGTAGGGGAATCGAGTGTTATCAAAAAATGTAGATGATGGAGCAACCTTGAGGGGCTGAATGGTCTCCACCTATTTCTTCTGAGCTGATCCTCATTTTGAACAGTTTTAATTCTTTCATTCATCAGTACTCCAGAATCACTTTCTTGTCCTAATTCAATTGACTTTGAATGATTCCAGAACTATCATAGCTGTATCTTGCTGTTTTTTCCAACTATTAAGCACATTTCTTTTCTGAAGGAAATTGCCTTGATTTCAGTCCTGGATTTCCCATGCGTCATTTTCAGTCTGCATCTTTATTTCTTCTTCACGTTTCAACTAAAGACATTTCTTCTGCCTTTTTGTAGAAGTTGACAGCATCATTGGTTCTTTGCTAGAATGTTTGCTGAGCTGATCCCGAGACAATTTCCTTCCACATCAATGATATCTCCTTTTTAATCCAATATTAGTTCCATTTTCACTGCATGATGCAATAATTTCTCCTTGAAATATAGTGGTGACGAAGCAGTCCATATTCCAATTATTATCTGTATAAATTAATGAATCCTAAACTCTATCTTTGTCTCCTTAGTGACAAATTGAAAAGGAAACCTCTTGTTACTGCCACCTGAATGAGAGAGATAGTTTCTCTCAATTTATGCTATCAGAATATAAATCAAACTTTAGTAAAGCTCCATGTTGCTGCAGTACTTAGGCTGCATACGTCCACAGTATTAAGAATGATCTGGCTTCAAACAAGAAAGTAAAACCAAGATTTCTGTAGATTTCTATCATTGGGGATAGCATCAGGAGTAGGCTGTTCTATCCCTGAGTGTGTTCTGCCAGTCAATCAGATCATGGCTGATTTGACAATCATCACGTCCATGTTCCTGCATTTCCCCAGAACTCTTGATTCACCTGCTCATCAAGAAGCTATCTATCTCAATCTTATAGACAAGGACTTTCTCCTACAGCATTCCATGGGAAGCAGTTCCAAAGACTCACAACCCTCTGAGAGAAGAAATTCCTCATCATGTTATCTTAAATTGACTCCCCTCTTTCCTGAGATTATGTCCTCTGGCCCTAGTTTCTTCCCTAAAGGCAAGTGTCTGCGCAGCTTGTACCTTTTCAAAGAACAAATAAAGAACAAAAGGTCCTCAAGAATCTTTTCAGGGATTTGCTCATAAGACAACCCCTCCATACTGGTGAATCTTCCTTGTTAGAAGAACAGAAATTGCTGATAACAACTTTGGAGAGAAGGCAGAATTAACATTTTAGGTCCAGTGACTTTCCTTATGCTGGTAAATCTTGTCTAAACTGTCTCCAATGAAATGGTATATTTCCATATATAAGGGAACCAAAACTGTTCATAGTACTCCAGGTGTGATTTCACCATCATCTTGCACATTTGCAGTAACATTCTCTGATTCTTCTCTTCCAAACCCCCTGACGTCCTGAATACTTGCTGCATGCGTGTGCAAGTCTTTTCTGATATGTGCATAAGTACCCCAATCCCTTGTGTTGCAGTTTACTGCAGTTCTCTATTTAAGTAATTCTTTGTAGTTTTGTTTTCCTTTCAAAATGAATAACTTCACATTTCCCCACATTATACTGTATTTGCTAGCTTTTATTGATTCATAGGATGAAGGTATTGCTGGCCAGGCAGCATGCATTGACTATCCCTAATTGCCCAAAAGGCAGTTGAGAGCCAATCACATTGCTGGGGGTCTGGACTCATATCTAGGCCAGGCCAAATAAGGACTGCAGTGAGCTATATGGATTTTTCCTGACAATCAACAAAGGATTTGTGGTCATCATTAGACTCTTAAATGGAGATTTGAAAAATAAATTGAATTCAAATTCCACTGTCCACCATGGCAGCATTAGAACCTGGGTCTCCAGAACATTATCTGAGTCTCTGGATTAACAGTGAAGTAACAGTACCACGAGATCATTACATTCCCATTTCTTACTCAATTGCTTAACTTGTCACTATTTCTCTATGAACTGTTTGTAGCCTTCTGGAAACTTGCCTTTCCAGCTATTTTTGTGTTGTCTGCCAATGTAGCTATTGTATATTTGCTTCCTTCCTCCAAGTCATAAAGATGAATTGTAATAGCTGTGGTCTTAGCACTGAGCCCTGAGGAAAGCCACTCGTTACAGGTTGCCGACCTGAAATAGAATCCTTTATCTCACTTGGTTTCCTGCAGTGATGGACCAGACCAAATCCCCTCAAAATATATTGACAAAAAAATCCAGACCTTAAATTTTTCTTATTTTAAATGCAACTGCCAAGCTTGGTGTTTGGATGCTATTTGGTTAGTCAAACTACCAGTTATGAAGAAAACAACACTAATTCAAACACTATAACTGAAATACAGGGCAAAATAAAAATAAAATAATTGGCTTAACCATAACTCTATGAAAATGCTGAACAAATTAAAATGTATATATATGTTAACTACCAGTAATTAAACGCTCCAATATAGTAATATCCCATAAACACACACATACCAAAGGCAAATTAGGTAAAATAGAGTGTCTCATATGCAATTTTCCAGTCCAGCAGGAAAATCATGAATGAAAAGCTCTGAGAGACAGAGAGAGAAAAAGACAGACAGAGAGAGAGGGAGAGAGAGAGCAGCAGGGAGCGATGTAGTGCCACTTTCAAACCCAGCTTCAAGATCCCAGCAACTACTACTGAAGGCTAAAGCTTAAAGAAAAAAACATGGCTCTCTGGGAGCTTGAGGCACCATTTCAGGCTGCTTCTGTTGCAACTTAGAAAAAAATACCCAAGGCTTCACAAAGTTCAGTAAAAGGAGATGTGGCATACGTGAAAGGCAAGTAACAGGATTTACACCTAGAGGCATGTAGCATAGCTGAGGCATTCACGTTTATTTACAAAAGCGGAAGATAATGGTTAAAGAGAAGAACATTTAGACCCTTAAAAGAGTTCAGAATCAATAAATAGGAGGAATTCGACAGGCAGAATGTTGTAAAGGTTGATTTTGCACTCGACCAGTAATGATACATCCAAGGATACTGAGGGAAATGGGAGGGGAAATTGTTAAAGTTCTTGTCATATCAGTCTCCCTTGGCAGCCAATGACTGAAGAATCAGAATTGGTCAAAAGGTTTTGTAAAAATAAGTCGAACATAGGCAATTCTTCACCCGCCTCTAGGTCTTGTGTTGTGTGGGTTACTCCCTGCACAGCAACTCTCATTTTCAACAATCTGCTTTTCTTGTAGCACCATTCTGAGCACTTAATGTGCTCTCAACTTATCTTTAGCTACATACTTGTTTGCCTGAACCCCTTATTCTGAGTGCGTGCACTCCATCCCCATGTACTCAATTGTCAACCACACCAACCCCATCATTAGCATAAATGCTACGCTTTCTCCTTTACCTGTTCTCATGCATGAATCACAAAAGATTAGAGTGCATTCACAGCGCATCATCAAGATAGATGATGAGATGCTATCCTTTTTTATGAGATGAGCTGGATACACAACTAAATGTAGAAGGTGCTGGATGACTGTAATGTGACTGGCAGCATCTGTTGACAAAAAACAGTGTTAATATTTAAGGTTAGAAGAAACCTTCGGCTGATGAAAGGTCAGTGGACTTGAAATGTTAACTCTGTTTTCTCACCACAGTTGCTGCTGGACCTGCAGTATTTCTCCAGCACTTTCTGTTCCCGTTTAAGATTTCCAGCATCCTCAGCTCCCTGTGTTTGTTTTTTTGCCTGGCCCTGGTTTCTCTTTGAGACTGCGGTGGTGAACTGCATTCTTTTTAACAGCTGGCTTCCATGTGACATTGTGATAGACCCTCGATGAAGTTTCATCATTTTTGATCCAGACATGTTGGAGAAGCAGCAGTATATTTATCAGTCAGGATGGTGAGTGACTTGGGAAAGAAGCTGCAGGTGGCGCTGTTCCCACGTATCTGTTGTCCTTGTTTTTGTTATTTTGGTGGAAGTGCTCATGGGCTTGGAAAGTGCTGTCTAAGCAGCCATGGTGAATTTCTGCAGTGCATCTAGCAGATGCCACACAGTGCTGCAACTGAGCATAGGTGGTAGAGGGAGAGGGTGTAGTGTCAATCATGTAGACATCCTTTGTCCTGCAAGGTGTCAAGTACATCATTGGAGCTGCACTCTTCCAGGCTAGTGGGGAGTATTCCATCACACTCCTACCTGATTCTTGTGGACAAGCTTTGGGGAGTCAGGGAGTGAGTTACTCACTTAGTACTCTTAGCTTCTAATCTGCTCTTGGACCCATAAGTTTATGCTATTATTTCAGTCTTGATCAATCTTCTTCATATTTCAAAAATATACATTATTCATATTAAAATATTTATATACACATATTGTCACTCCAGCCTTTTGACACTGTACAGTCTTTGTAATTGGGAACAAATAGATCTTGGATTGTGACATTTCCTGGGCCTCGGAATGTGCCAATCTGCACTACGCTATCGAGATCAACTTGTTGGAAAACCAAAACGTTTTGGTCAGGCAAAAGAGCATCGTTCACTGAATTGATGGTTTTCCAGGTTGTCAATCAATGGTTGTCTCGATATGCTTCCTGAAGATAGCCCATAAAGCACAGAGTCCTTCATGACAGAGCTGTTCAGGATGAACCTCAATAAAAATCATTGCATCTCTCTCAATATCTTCTTTGCACGTAAATATTCTAGTGGGAGACGCAGGACAGTCTGTACCCACACCTTCCACGCAGCAGCTTCATAGGCAGCGAGCAGTGTCACAGAGAGAACGGGTATACTTGAGAGATCGAACAAGTAGTGCCCTTCTCAATGCCAGCCAAGTGATGTCTTGGTGCTGACTGGAAAGTTCTGGTGATGACGCCAAATAACTTTAACAGCCTGCTCAGGAAATCACCCAAAATGATCCACTGCCTCCTTTTCCAAGATGGTCTCAAGGCCGTCACGTGCTGACCGCTTCCTGACGGATTTGTGGTCAAGGGTGCTTTTCTTTGCAAATTTCTCCAGGAAGGTCGGGTGAAACCGAATCGTGCAAATACTTGGAGCGTTCCACAGTGAAGAGGCCTTGCCCATCCTTCGTAACACCAGGGACAGGTAGAACCTTAGTATATTGCGACACCTAGTGTTTGCCTACCGAGGGTTTATGTACTGGGTGATACAACCACAAACAAACGTGGCCATTAGGATGAAGGGGAGCATCGGGTACATTCTTTACCCCCTTTTCTAGAGAGACGTGCATTGAAACCTAGAAGATGCACAGTTTTTCTAAAATTTACTGAAATGCAAACATCTGATGGGCAGTTTGAAAGCAACAACCGGAAACTGAATTCGAATAGTTATGCTCTAAGGCAGCCACAGCGTTCTTGCGGAGCAGTGATGGTATCCCCAGGTCTCAGTCAGGAGGCCTGGATTCGAGTTCCACATGGTCCAAAGGTGCGTAATATCACATCTGGACGTGCAGATGACAATTTATCGAAGGAGCCTCCTTCACTCTGTGTCTTACCTCACTGCACCACCAGAGGGCAATGTTGCACTACATACGCCTGTTCCACAGCGAATTGCTCCCCCTCAACAGAAATTTCGAGTCGGAATAGTTCGACCTTTAAACAAAGCACATTCCAATCAAAATATTAACATCTAAAGACATTTGCCTTCAAATTAACCGTAGTTATTCACACAGGACCTTAGATGTTTCATTCTTTTTAAATGCACGTTCCCCTGTTGCTTATAACAAAGTGTGGAGCTGGATGAACACAGCAGGCCAAACAACATCTTAGGAGCGCGGAAGTCTTGGACCAGATACCGCCGCCTGTGTTACTCCCGTGTTCCCGTTCTCCCGTGCTCCTGTTCTCTCCCACGTTTGCTCACTCCATGTTTCGCTCTCTCCGGGTTCCTGCCAAGAAGGAACAGTGAATAGCTGGCAGTCCCATCTCACTGATATCAGTTGTTGCATATTTGTCTTTAAGAGCCTGACTAAAACAATCTTCGCACGCAGTAGTCTGACCATCAGAAAACTCGACAAACCACATTTAAGATAATCTGCGAAAAGTACAGATGTGGGAGGAAGCAAAATAAGGAGAGAGCTCTTTTTAAATTATCACACATATACTGCATACAGATGGTGAAGGAGCATTCAATAATAACTCAGAAAAGGCAATAGCCGCATTATCTTGTTTAGATTTAGATCTCTGCTACTGTTTTCTTTCTTTAGTTGGAACAGCTGATAAAACTAATTATTGTTAAATGAGCTGCACATATTTGCAGTCCACAGAACTCTCTGCAGACATGCCTGTTCAGGTCATCATAGATGGAATCTTTTGTTCTTTCTCTTTTCCACGTCTTTCAGTTGGTCTATGGAAATGTTACTTCTATCAGTTGTTCGTAGGCATGTGTATTCGGATGAATGAAGTATTGTGGGTCACAGAAATAGTATGATTTAGAAACAGTCATTTCACATTCCACTGAGCCCATTCTGGACTCTATGGAAGAATGCAGATGGTCACATTCCCCCATCCTATCACCCTTTCTCCTGCAAATTTCTGTCTCGTTGGTGCGTAGCTAAATTCCTTTGAAGGAATTGACTGTCCCCACTCCCACGCCTCCAGTGGCGTGATGACTTGCCGATAAAACAACTCTTTTAATCGCAGCAGAGGTACCTAAAGTTGTATCCTCTACTGTTGGAGCCGTTAATTCATGGCAACAGTCTTCATTTGTTTACTTATGACAAATTATCAAATCTACCAAGTGATTGGGCTTCTCAGCAGAAGCTTGTAAAGCGTGAGGCAGCGACATGAAACTCTGACAGTTCGGTCTCAAAGCATCCTGTTCAACCCGGTGATATTTCGCGGTTACTATCATGGGAATGTTTGTCAAAATAGAGAAATAGGAACGAGCTTACATTAGTATGGCGCCGACTACGACCTCGGGACATCTGGGCGCACTTCACAGTTGGTTCAGTGCGCCCTTTTTGTAAGGAAAGCCACCATAGCGACGGAGGTTCCAGATTCTCCCTGAGCAAGGCTCCACAAATACGGATGACCACTTAAGCTATCTCAAGCAATTTTGGGTGCGAGATGAATATTTGGTTTCCACTACAGGAATTTGAGCCCCCCCTCCCCCCCATTATGATACGACTGCACAATAGAGATGTAGCTGGTTACAGGTGGACGCGTTTCTGTATCGCCGCAAGGTGTGATATTGCGATCCAAATCACGCTCCCAAATAATGTATTTTGAATATGGTAGGACAAGTGTTCTGACGGTTTACATGATAAATTACAGTGAAGCAGGACTGAGAGCACTGAGAGAAATTTCGTGGAGGCAGCTCGCTGATGCAGGGGTGATGAATTCCGGGCATAATAATAGCCATTTTCCAATAAGCTGCTCTCTCTAGTAATTGCTTCATCATATTTCCGCAAGAGAATGTATATCAGGTTCTAGCTGCAAGATGTAGATTGAATTAACTAACTAAATGCGTGTACATTAACGAAATAAAGATCGTACACAGAGAAGATTGCTAAAAAAAATCTAGATGTATGTTGTCCTAGTTACAGTGGACATAGTATTAGGGCTTCTCAACATGAGCCAGGAGACGCGTTAAGTTCCATCACACCCGTGTAATTTGAGTTCTTATGTTTTCTTCGTTAAGATTTGCACTTTCTAGTGACTTGAATAATCCAAGAGCATCCGAAATACTTGGAATGTCGTAAATTCAGAAACAAAATCAGAAATTGCTGGTCGGGCAGCGTGTGTGGAGAGAAATCCGATTTAACGTTTCACCTCCAAGGGACCCTTCCTCAGAACTTTGACGGACTCTAAACGTTAACTCTGATTTATCTCCACAGATGCTGCCAGGCTTGCTGAGTACCCCCCCCCCCCCCCCCCCCACCACCACCAGCAACCATCTGTTCTGGTTCCTGATTTCCAGAATGCACAGTTCTCCTTATGCCGTGAATTCAAGTTCGGTCTACCTTCTCTCTAAACACAGCCTACTGCTTGCACCGGGTGCTAACGTAAATGATCCATACCAGGAACACTCAGGCACTGGTGATCAAAACCAAGTTAACGTCTTAGGCCGACGCCCTTTCATCATTATTTTGGAATGATCGACAGCCTAAAAGTGTTCACGGCTTCTAGACCCTTCAATCGTCTTCAGTGACGAATGACGTGGGAACAATACTGCAGAGACAACAGCAAAAAAAGTTGTTAGATCTTATTATGAAATTTCCAGTGTCAGTTTCACCAAAGACTCGGCTGTAAAGTTATCCAACACAGCTTGAGTTTCTGTATACTGTAATTTACAAATTCCACTTCTCTGCGGCGCCAGAAGTGTGGCACCAATCACATTAATTCTCACCCATTCCCAGATTTTCCACTCGATTACTGTCGGCTCAATCCCGCCAATCGACCAGCGTCTCAATGGTGCCAGCAAGAAGCTATCTGTATTCCACTTCCTTTTTCTTTGGCAACGTGCACCGTGCGTGCCAAGACATGCAATTGAGTGTTTGCACATGTGAAATAGTGAAACTTAAAGGATTCTCGAGAAAAAAAAATCACGCGTGGATCGACTTGATGTCCGCTCAAATGGCTTGCTAGGTGCAGTATGTCAAATATGCAGCAGAAAGACAGATCGTGGGGGCACAAAGGCGATGCTTTGGGGCAGAAAGGGGATGTGAGATAGCTTTGGCATGTAGGGTTAAAGAAATTCCAAAGAGATTCTACAAGCTATATTCAGGAGAAAAGAAAATAGATGACGGCAAAGTTGGGGTCGTTGCCTACATGGAATTTAGCATGGCCTTTGACGAAGTCCCGCATGTTAGATTGGCTAGTAAGTTTAGCTCACATGAAATTCAGGGTGCGCTAGTCAATTGGATACAAAATTGACTTCACGGTAGGAGACACTAGTTGGTGGCAGAAGTTTATTATCAGACTGGAGACATGAGTTGGTGTGCCGCAATGCTCTGCTGGGTCCAGTGTTGTTTCTCATTCATATAAATAATTTGGATGAGCATATAGGTATCATGGTTAGCAAGTTTGTGGATGACACCAAAATTGTGGTATAGTGGACAGTGAAGAGGCTTATCGAAGAATGAAAGGGGATCTTGGGCTGCTGAGCAGTGGACCTTTAAGTTAGAAGGAGATTCAATTAAATGAATGTGAAGTGTGGGATTCGGGTAAGACAAACCAGAGCAGGACTTACACCGTTAATGGCAGGTCCCTGGGCACAGTTGTCAAACAGAGAATACTAAGGGTGCTGGTACGTATTCTTTGAAAATGACGTTACGGGTAAATATGGTAGTGAAGAAGGCTTTTGGCATACTTGCCTTCATCATACTCCTCACTTGTGCCTGTGGATGTCGCAAAGGCTGTGGAGAGTCAGGAGATAAGTCACTTGCTGCAATATTCTTAGCTTCTGAACAGCTCTTGTACCTATTGTGTTTACATGTTGAGGTCCACTTTAGCTTCTCATCAATGGTAATCTCAAGGATGTTGATCGTAGTGATTCAGTAATGGTAATATCATTGAATGTGAAGATGCAATGATTATATTGTCTCTAATTGGATATAGTTATTGTTTGGCATTTGTGTGATGCAAAGCTCACTTGCTGTCTGTCAGCACAAGCCTGAATGTTATCCATATCTTGTCGCATGTGAACATGGCCTCTTTCTGTAAAGATGAGTCATTATTGATGCTGAAAATTGTGCAACTCTCAGTGAGCTATTCCAGTTCTGACCTCAAGATGGAGGGAAGGCTGTCATGATGCAGCTGGAGATGGTTGGGCCTAGGGTACTACCCTGAGGAGATCCCCTAGAGATGTATTGGATCTGAGATGACTGGCCTCCAACAACAATCACTTCAGTAAAGTCTTATCCACCTACACATAGGTATGCAGGCACTGCCCTGAAACTTCCTGCCCAGCTAGGAATTCAGTGTAAAGCTTTTGTAACTCCTTTTCTTGTCACACATCGGTATGCAGACAGTGTCTTAAGCTTCCTGACTGAATTAAAATTAGAATCAAACTGTTTCAAATAGGGTTAGGTGGTGGAAATTTGTAAAGGTGTGAAACCTCTAAAGCATGTAACTTCAGTCGTTGGCAAAGGGGCCAGGGCACTGACTTTGTTCTAGCCAGACACACTGGCAACTTGAAATCAGAATCTGTCCAGGACAACACGTCGAAATCGCCTCCTGCCATTAGCAGCTAATTCACTAGCAATCGATACTATATCCTGGTCTTTTATGTTGTTGATGTAATAATTGCTTGGTATCCTGTTTTTGTCTTGTTGTAGTAATTGTTTTATGTATCATGTCATTGTAAATTGTGAAATCGTTTTATGTATCATGTCTTTTGTAAAGTATAAAAAGCGGGGACTGTCCGCTGCTCGGAGAGAATTACTTGCGAGACTCTGCACTCTGTGCCGGGTTGAGTACAGTTATTCTCCACAGCTTGTACTTGCTTGGTAATAAAGGATTTGTGTTTTTCTAAACAGATCAGTGTCTTGTTATTGCAGCAAGTCCGTGAGGGTCTCCGAAAACGAACTTGACACCTGTATATCAGATATGACTGCAGCCAGCGTAGAGTTTGCCCCCTCATATCCATTGACTCAAGTTTTGCTAGAGGTCCTTGATGCCACACACTGACAAATGTGGCCTTGACATCAAATGCTGTCACTCTCATCTCAGTTCAACTTTGGAATTCAGCTGTTTTGTCCACATTTAAAGTAAGGCTGCAATGAGGCCCAAAGCTGAGTGGCCATGGTGGAACCAAACTGTGCGCCACTAACCGATTATTGCTGAGCTGCTGCTGCTTGATAGCACTATTGATCACACCTTCCAACACTTTATCACTGATCAATAGTAGACTGACGGAACAGTAATTGGCCAGGTTGGATTTATCCTTTTTTGTGTCTAGTACATATTTGGGCCATTTTCCATGAATGAGGAGATGCCAGTGTTGTAACTGTACTGGAAGAACTTAGCTAGGGGATTTGCAAGTGCTGGGGAACAGGTATTGTGTACTTTGCTGGAATGTTGCCAGTTCCCATAACTTTCGACGTATCCGATACCTCCAACCATTTCTTCATATGATGTCAAGTGAATGAACTTGGCTGAAGATTGGTGTCAGTGATGCTGTGAACCATTGGAGGGGGAAACGATGCATCATCCATCCTGCACTTCTGGCTGAAAATTACTGAGTGCTTCAGCCTTATCTTTTGCACTGATGTGTTGACTATGGGGATATTTGTGGAACCTCCTGTTCGAGTTGTTCAACTGTCCACCACCATTCATGACTGGATACGACAGAACTGCAGAGCTTAAATCTAATCAGTTGGCTAACGTAGTTCTGTCTATCTCTTGCGGCTTATGCTGGTTGGCAAGCAAATAGTCCTGTCTGGCAGGTTCGCCAGATTGACACCTCATTACTAGTGATGTCCCTGGCATGCCTTCTTGCATTCTACATTAAACCAGAGTTGATTCCCTGGCGTGAGGTAATGGTTGAGTGGGGGATATACTGGATCATGAGGGTGCAAATTGCTCTCGATGCTGTTGATGGCCCACAGCATCTGATGGACGCCCCGTCTTGAGTTGCTAGGTTTGTTCGAAGCCTGTCCCATTTAACCCAGCGATAATGCCACGCAACATGATGGAGGGTATTCTCAATGTGAAGACGGGACTGTGTGGTGGTAACTCTTACCGTCACTGTCATGCACAGATGCATCTGCAGCCAGCAGATGGGTAAGATTGAGGTCAAGTATGATTTTCCCTTTTGTCACCACCTGTTACAGACACAGTCTAGCAGTTGTGTGCTTTAGCAATCGAACAGCTCGATCAGTAGTGGGGCTACCTCGCCATTGTTGGTCTTAGGCTTTGAAATCCTCCACCTAGAGCACATTGTGCGCCCTTGCTATCCTCAGTGATTCCTCAAAGCGTTATTCAACATAGAGGAATGCTGATTCGTCAGAGGAGAGAAGCTGGTACGAACTAATCGCAGAAGGTTTCCTGAAGCCATAACAATATTTAGAGACTGGATGCTGAGGACTCCCACGGAAATTCCTTCATTCCTGTATACCCCTGAGTCTGTCCTGCCGGTAGTATTGTGGTGCCTCCCAAATTCAGCATGAGCCCCTGAGATATTCATGAGGAGGACTTTGCAGAGACAATGAGGCTGTTTTACCATTGCCTTTTTCGGTGCATAGGTCGATGCAGGTGGTCGGTTCAATATCATCTCTTTCCTGAGACGTCGTAGTGCTTGATGCTGTCGAGAAGCTTGCTAGGCCATTTCAGAGGGCAATTAAGGGACAACAACGTGGCTACGTGTCTCGAGAGGCATGTAGGCGAGAATGGCAAGTTCCCTTCCCTGAAGGGCTGTAATAAGCTAGATGTGTATTTCCGACAAGTGACAATGAGTTCACAGTCATCAGTAGATTTTTAAAATACCAGACATATTTATTAATTTCAAATTCCACCATTTCCAAACCCTGGTCCCAGAACAATATCTGAGTCTCCGAATTAATAGTCTCACGATAATAGCACTAAACGATCGCATCTCTTATGTCAGAAAGTTGCTCCAGCTGTTGTTACCTCCAGTTGGTAGAAGGATGCCAGAAAATATTCGACAGTGCATAATTGACCTATGTTTATTAATTAATGGAATATATCTGAATAGTGGATGCGAGAATCACTCACATGCAACTTATCCACTGGCCAAATAGGAGTTTGGATATCAAGATATTGTTATCATTTAAGTTCACTGTTAGCAAAAATCTGATGGACAATTTCACTGGGCGACTTTGGGCCACGTAATTCGAACGGGTTCGTTCTAGGATGGCCGTAAGGTCTGGTGGTCGTGTCTTCCGAGTCAGGAGGCTTAGATTCAAGCTCCACCTGCTCCAGAGGAGTGTAGGAACATCTCTGAACAGCTCGATGAGAAAATATTGGAGGAGGAAATTTCATCCTGTGTTATACATGAGCGTACCACCAGATGGCAATACTGCACCACATATACTGCCCCGCAGCAACGTCAACCACCTCTCGGGAAATATTTGTAGTCGAAACGTTCGGCGATTAAATAAAGCCCATTTTAAACAAAATATTTGCAACTAAATAAATTTGTCACTAAATTCACCATAATTGTTTGCACAAGTCTTCAGATACTTCAGCTTGAAGTGCGCGCGCCGTTTGCTTATTTGATGTAAATTCCCAAGGGGACAATTTATTGCATTGGGTGCGCTCAAAGATCTTCCGTCCGGTCCTCCACTCTCGTCCAGCCTTACGACCGCGCCCTATTCGGAACGAATGAGGTCAGCCTGCGCGTCTGCACACTCTCACCTCCCCCCTTGCTTTGCTCCTTAACCTGCTACGACAGCAATTTCTTTCTCCGCGTGTTCCCGTTTCCTCATGCCCCTGTTTTCTCCATGTTTCGCTCTCTCTAGGTTCTTGTCAAGGAAGGCAGGCAGTCCCGTCTCACTGGCATCAACAGTCGAACACCTGTCTTTTTAAAAGTTTTGCTAAAACAATATTAGTAAGCAGTACTCTGAACATCATATAGGTCAGTGATTAGTAATTTGTTTGGGAAAAGGTCTTCCAGTGGAAAATACACTGGACGTGAGAAACTGAGACTGTTCTCCCTAAAGCAGAGCAGGTGAGAGCAGATTTCATCGACGTGTTGTTGGAAGAGTTTCACAGAGCAACGGGGGGAAAACTGATTCCATTGCGCGAAAATTCGACAGCCCCAGATTAAAGGCAATTTGCGAAAAGAAAGTGCAGAGCAAGTGGGAGGAGTTAAATATGGAGAGACAGTTTTTATGATTGGAAAGGCATTGACTGACATATGGTGAAGGAGCGTTGAATAAAAAGCTAGGAAAGATAATAGCAAAAGGGTTGAGCACTGGTAATATGTGAGGCAATAGATAAAGAGCTGGGTGCCTAGCTGGATAATTGCTTCATAGAGCCGCCAAAGGGGAGACGAGTTATTTGGGCTCACTGGATCCTCCCGCCCTAAATGGTTAAAAGTCCCTATCAGACATTATCTTCTCAATTGTCGAACATTTCAGTGCACTATGTCATAGGGCGCAATTATACCACTATCCCTGTAAACAAAGAAATTTAATCTGACGTTTTCAAAAAGGGCACAATATCTTTGATGTTGGCACCCATCAATTACGCAACCCTTGTTGATTCACTGTTGCCAGAAACTTAGATCTGCTGGTGTGTTTTATCAGCATAAGTCAGATAATGACACGTTTAGAATTCGATTAACCCTTGAGCAACATAGTTGCTCTTTCTACAGGTGGGGGCATTCAAAGGTTTTGAGAAGACAGGACACCGCGTGAATTAGCAGCATATTTTAAACAGCACTCTGGAGCAATTATTCATTAAAGTTAACTCAGCATCCATTGTAAATTTTTGTCTACATCAGACTAAGTGAGGACACCTTTTTGACAGAACTCCAAGAAGAACTGTGAGAGACACAGTCAGAAAGGGAGGGAATTCTCAGTAGGGAATGGGACACAGACAACCAGTGGAAGAACTGTTGTCTCGAACCAGGCTATGAACAATCATAAACAGGAACGCCATGAAATGATAAAAAAAGTGATTGGGTTAGGGTTAGGGTTAGGTTTAGGGTTAGGTTTACCACGTCAGAGAAACCAGTGTGCAAAATCCACCAGTTGGAGAAACCTCTGACCATTTAACTACAGAAGACATTGCAGCTGCTGACTTAATTTTTGCAAACCTTTCACCACAGAATTAAATCTTTAAGGAAGTGACATATCTGTAGCATCACGGCTGGCCTGACGATCAGCTTTACAAGCAACCTCTTTGCTGTGTCTGTTGTTAACTGTTGCACCTGTATTTTATTTACTAATCGAATTACCATTTAGAATTTGCGAACTAATTTTAAGTAACAGCTTGATCGTAAACTGATCATAAACTTGTTTAAGACTAATGCTTTGCTGCTGGTTATTTTCACATTGAAACATCAGAAACAATGCTACTAACGAACTGCACAAATTTGCAGTCCACAGAAAACTACAGACACGCCTGTTGTGGCCACTGTAGATGGGATCTGTGATTCTTGCACTCCTTCTTGCTGTCATCTGGACAATGTAATGCTCCTGCATCTAACTGTTCATGGATACAAGAATTGATGTGATAAAATATTATATAGTCACCTTAACAATATTGTTTAGAAACAGTCCACTTAAAATGCATCAAACACATTCACGCCCTGTAACGAGCAACTTAGCTGGAAATATTCCCCATACACTCCTCGTTGCTCTACAAACTTATTTCCGGCTGGTGCTTTATCTCTTGCCCCAAAGCCTGGGGTTTGGCTCTCGTCCTCTACCACGAGCCAATGTCATAAATCTTTGTTTTTCTACTGACGTTAACTTTGCAACTGTACAGTGGACTCCCACCATATCACAAATCAATCATCTTTTTTCCATTGACAAGAAAATCCAGCTCCAAGCTAAGATTACAGCTAAATTTCCTCACCTCAGGAATTAGACAATGAATCTCGTTTCCACCACTTATTGGAGTCTTTCTCCCACCAAACGAGTGAGGAGCAGATTGGACATAACTCCTTTGTTGTGACCTAACCATAACTTTTCTAAAGCTTCTGAATAACCTTCCCGTTTTGACCTCGATATTTCTATTTCTTAAACCCAATATTCCACCTTTTCATCTGGAGATGGGCAGCATGCGCTGGCCTTACCATCGACATCGACATCCTGTGCAATAATTAGGTACATGTTTTTCTCCCTTTACCGTAGTACAATAAAAATGCGCAACCTCACACTGCTCTGTTTTGAATTCCACCTATCTTGTGTCTATCAATTCCGCTAGCTTACATATGTTCAATTCCAGTCAGTTGGTATCAAGGTTGGTGTTTGACGCACCTCTAATTTTGCATTATCTGCAACATTTGAAACTTTACCATGTAATCTAATGAACGAGTCACCTCCATGTATCAAACTGTCCCAGCACTGATATTTGGGGTCAATATTTCTCGAATCCACCAGGCTGAAAAAAAGACAACTTGCCATTTTGTGTCCTGAACACATTTTTATAATCCAACCTAACATTAGTCCACCTATAAAATGAACATCAATTTTGTAATCTGGCCGTTCATGAGATAGTTTGTTAAAGGCCATTTTTACATTTGTACAAACAACATTCACTGCATTCGCAAATGTCCCATATGACAACCATTGTGTTCAATTTTGGTCTCCTAGTCTGAGGAAGGACATTCATTTATTGAGGGAGCCCAGGGAAGGTTCACCACACAGATTCCCTGGATGGCAGGCGTGGCATTCGTGGAAAGACTGGATCGACTGGTCTTGTATTCGCTGAAATTTGGAAGAATGGGGTTGAGGAAGAATTTCCTGACTCAGAGAGTTGTGGGCCTCTGGAATTCTCTCTTACAGAAAGCTGTTTGGGCCAGTTCAATAGATATTTTCAAGAGGGGGCTGGACGTGGCCCTTGAGGCTAAAGCGATCAAGTCGTATAGGGAGACAGCGGGAATGGGATAGTGAGATTGCATGATCAACCCTGATTGTATTGAAAGATGATGCAAGTTCGAAGGGCCGAATGACCCACTCCTGCACTTTTTTGTGCGTTTCTGTAGAAGATAGTTTATTAGAAAATGCAAATTTAAACGTCCATGCTTTTCATTTGAATGAACTCAAATCTATCAATTTACCAAATATTTCAGTTCACGATTACTATTTCTGTAGCTTTGCCCACTACGGAAATTAAACTAGCCGAACGAGATATATCAGAATTCCATCACTCAGGTTCCTGAACGCGGGTATCACACGTGCTACTTTTCAATCTACTCGCACATCCGCTGTCCATTCATTCATGTGTGAACTGCCTGAAGGGAGAACTGTGACATATTGCATGAATATCGTGAGCCGTTTCCGTCAGGAGTGGTTTCTCATTTCCTTCTACGTGCAGGAAAAAAGACGCAGGAGCAATGTTCACTTTAACTGGAGAGAGAATCCAACCTGCGCTATTAATATTGGTATGAATGACACCCACGCCAGCTCACAGCTGTGTCTTGGGAAAGACAGATCAGTAGATAGATAGGCATGTACGTAAAGACAGAATATTCTTCTTCTACATTGCGATGTGAGCGAAATGTCAAAATGTTCCGGCACTGTTTTGCCAAACGTTGATGAATTGCCATTGGGTAATGTTGATTTATTATCGATGAGAAAATCTAAAGGCTTTGTATGATTTTAGACCATGCTATTATAAGATTATAATGAGATGTTATTGGGATAACATCCCATTGATTTCTGTATTCTCTATAAATTAATGTTCTTCATCTGCTTACACAGAGATATGCAGACACTGCCTTATAACTTCCTGCCTGAGTAGAATTAGGTGTAAAACTTTGTGAATCCTTATCTTCCTACAGATAGGTAGAAAGACATTGTTTTAAGCCTCCTGCCTGAATAGAATTAGGTATGAACTTTGTAAGTCTTTGTCTTCCTGCACAGGGGTATGTGGAAACTGTCTCAAATAAGATTAGGTGGACAGCGTTTGTAAAGGTGAGAGACTTCTGAGATCCTGTAAAGAATGTAACTTCTGTTTCTGCTAAAGGGGCCCGGGCACTGACTTTAGTTCAAGCCAGACACTTTGCCGGCTGGAAATTACATTCTGTCACTTCAGCAATTTGAAATCGCCTCCTGCCGTTTGCAGCCACTTCACGAACAATCCATACTGTAATCCTGCTCTCTTTCTGTTTTTGATGTAGTGATTGTTTGTGTGTCATGTCAATGTCCGATGTAGTGATTGTTTCATGTAACATGCCATTGTGAGGTGTAAAATTGCTTTATGTAATATGTACTCGACAAGGTATAAAAAACGGAGACTGTCCGCTGCTCGGGGAGAATCGCTTACGAGGCTCTGCACTCTGTGCCGGTTTGAGTACAGTGATCCTCCACAGCTTGTACTTGCTTTGCAATAAAGGATTTGTGTTTTTCCAAACAGGTCAAGGTCTTGTTATTGCGTCAATCCGTGAGGGTCTCCCAAAACAAACCTAACAATAAGACACAGGAGTTGAAGTTAGGCCATTCAGCCTGTCGAGTCTGCTCCATCATAATTTTTGATGAGTTTCTCAACCGCATTCTCCTGTTTTCTGCCTGTAAGCCTTGATCCCCTTGAAAATAAAGAACATCTCTATCTCTGTTTTAAATAAACTCAATGGCCTGGCCTCCACAACCTTCTGTGGCGGTGAATTCCATAGATTCACCGCTCTCTAGCTAAAGGAGTTTCTCCTTGTGCCTGACCTAAAAGATCTTCCCTTTACTGTAAGGTTATACGTTCGGGTCCTAGTCTCTCCAACCAATGGAAACATTTTCCCAACATCCACTCTGTCCAGGCCATTCAGTATTCTGCAAGTTTCAATTAGGTACTCACTCATCTTTCTAAACTCCATTGAATACAGAACTAGAATCCTCAAATGTTCCTCATATGTTATTTTTTTCATTCCTGAGACCATTCTCGTGAACCTCGTCTGAACCTACTCCTGGGCCAGTACATCTTTGCGGAGTTATAGGGCCCAAAACTACCTACAATACTCGAAATGTGGCATGGCTGGAGCCTCAGGAGTGCATCACTGATTTTATATTCAAATCCTGTCAAAAGAAATGGCAAAGTTGCATTTCACTTGCTAACAATTGACTCAATCTGCAAGTTTACCTCGAGAGAATCCTGGACTAGAACTCATAAATCTCTTTGCACCTCAGACTTCTGAAATTTCTCCTCATTTAGAAAATAGCCCAAACCTCTATACTTCTTACACTCACACTCTCCCACGTTATATTCCATCTGCCACTTCTATACCCACTCTCCTAACTTATCCAAATCCTTGCGCAGCATCTCCGCAGCATCAAAACTACTTGTTCGTCGACCTATCTTTATATCGTCCGTAAACTTTGCCAGGATTCCCTCAGTTCCTTGATCTAGATCATTAATGTATAAAGTGAAAAGTTGTGGACCCAACTCTGACCCTTGTGGAACACCACTTGTCACCAACGGCTATCCTGAGAAAGACATCTTTTAACCCCACCCTCTGCTTTCTGCCATACAGCCAATCTTCTATCCATGATAACACCTGGCCTCTAACACCATGGGCCCTCATCTTACTCAGCAGTCTCCTGTGCAGCATGTTGTCAAAAGCCTTCTTGAAGTCCAGGTAGATAACATCTATTGGCTCTAATATGCTTGTTATTTCCTCAAAGAATTCTAAGAGATTTGTCAGAAATGACCTCCTCTTGATGAAGCCATGCTGACAGTGCCCAATTTTACCATTCACTTCCAAGTCTTCAGAAATCTCATCCTTCACAATGGACTCTAAAATCTTCCCCAGGACCGAGGTGAGGCTAATTGGCCTGTAATTTTCAGTCTTTTTCCTTACTCCCTTTTAAAACAGAGGTGTCACATTAGCGATTTTCCAGTCCTCTGGGACCATCCCTGACTCTAACGATTCCTGAAAGATCATCAACAACGGTTCCACTATATCTTCAGCTGTATCTGCAAGCACACGGTGGTATAGTCTATCTCGTCCATAATTTATCCACCTTTAGGCCATTCCATTTTCCTAATACCTTCTCCTTGGTGATGGACACCATACTCAGCTTTAGCCCCTGGTTCTTTAGAATTATTCAGATATTAGTCATAACTTCTACTGTGATAACTGATGCAAAGTAATTACTCAGTTCCTCAACCATTTCCTTCTTCCCCACTATCGTGTCTCCAGCGCCATTTTCCAGCAGTCCAATGTTAACTTCTGCCCTTTATATATCTAAGGAAAATCTTAAAGTCCTCTGTAATATTACTGGCGAGCTTACCCTCACATTTAATCTTCTCTCTATTTATTTCTTTTCTTGTTGCCCTCTGTTGGTCTTTGTAATCTTCCCAATCCATGGTTCTCCACTGCCCTTCGCCACATTATTTACTTTCACTCTGGTTTTAATGTGATCCCCGACACCCCTAGTCAGCTATGGTTGCCTCATCGTCCCTGTACCATTCTTCGTTTTCCTAGGAAGGAGTTTAGAGGAGGTGCTAGTCTCAGAATAGGAATCTTGCATATTTGTTTCAACAATTTAATGTGGTGCTGTATTTACTTTGCAGTTCATCGTAGCTAATGACCACCCTACAAAAGAATTGGTACATTTGACGCATTCCTCATTTTCTGCACTGCCTTCAATTTTTAAATCTCACTACTTCCTGTACCTTAAATATATATCTCAGACTAATTCATGGAACCTCTTGCTAAAAGCTCAATTTCATTGTCTGAACTGTTCCCATAACAAGCAACTCATTAAGACTTCTCAAGACTTCAGCATTTTGGCAATTCACTTACTTGCCATGGCAGAATAATATTTATCGATTCTCTGTCCTTTATCTATTCATCTATCTATCTATCTATCTGTCCGTACCTATCATTCCGAAAGGACAGTGCTCAATCTCATCTACTTCTCGCTATCGACAAATTCAATGTAAACTCACAACTAATCATTCAGTTCAGACTCCATGGGAACTCAAAAGCTATTAAACAAATTTACTACCCTCAGCTTCTTCCCTCTGTGCTAATTTTCACAACTCAGTTATCCAAAACTCGCTCGTTTAATCTGTTTACTTGTTTTGCGTTATTGCATTATTTATGTGCTGTATGGACTGCTCGTTGTTCTGTTTCTCTCTAAAATGGCTGACTCTATGCAAATATAAATCGATGCAGTTTGCAGAATCCAATTATCGGCTTGCTGTACATGCAGATTTGCATGCGTGTTCAATATTCAGTAGTTTGCTGGGGCTGACACTTCTTAAGGAGAGATTTAAAAGAGTCCAGAAACGCATTGTGTCAGGAATTATTTTCCTCCTGATTTTTACAAGAACCTTCACCATGACTGATTGGGTTCGAGCACTCGCGGTTCTGCTGTTCTGTCTCCACAGTAAGTACGGGTATTCATTCGCAGAACCGCTTATGTTTACATTATTCTCTTTGCGTCTTTGTTAAGCGGGGGGAACTGCAAACAATATTCAAAGCTGCAAAATGTAACTTGTCGGTATGTTCACTATTTAACCAGGTGCCAATGGGGATGCTGTTCTGACTCAGCCAGGTTCCATCTCAACGTCCCCGGGGAAAACTGTGAAGATTACCTGTACCATGTCCGGAGGAAGCATCGGCAGCTACAGCACGAGCTGGTACTGGCAGAAACCCAGGAGTGCCCCGGTGTTGATTTGGGACGAGTACGATGAAACTGCTTCGGGAATTCCAGATCGATTTACAGGGTCTGTGGACTCATCGAATAACAAGATGCATTTAACCATCACCAACGTACAGCCGGAGGATGCCGCCGATTACTACTGCGCTGTAGCAAGTAGCGGAATAGCTACATTCGGGAAAGGAACCAAACTGAACCTGGGCGGTAAGTAAATTGAGATGCACGATTACTGCGGAAGTCTCAAAAATTAGTTGAAAATTATTGGTTCGGTAGATTAAACGAGATAAAATCTGGCTTATTGTTCCTAAATATATATATATATAGTGAACCAGTGAATCTGCATTATATGATATGGAAGGATGGGTCAGGCAGAAATGCGAGATAACAAAGTGTAGAGCTGGATGAACACGGCAAGCTTAAGCAGCATCAGAGGTGCAGGAATGTTTCGGAACGTCAGCTTTCCTGCTCCTCTAGTGCTGCTTGGCCTCTGCGGTCTTCCGGCTCTACACCTTATTATCTCAGATTCTCCACCACCTGCAGTTCCGACTGATTCTCAGGCAGAGATGCGGTTATTTAAAGGTGTATGATCTGGGCTGTAAACAGGAAACCGGTCTAATCGTTTCCCAGGTTGTCCTGGCTTTATTTCGATCCAAGTGCGGCTGTTATCGTGCAGTGGTGGTGTCCCTAATGCTAGATTAGACGGCTCCATTTGATTCAGAGACGTCTTACAAGATAATTAAATAGGTTGATTAAAAATACCCAAAACGCTTTCGGAGAAAGTCAAGGTGAAGAAACTTTACCGTCACGTTCCACATTCTGCTGGAATTGTGCGGTCATTTTCAGAGATCGGGCAGCCGCTGGCCCGGGTCGATAAACATAATTTCATTTGGAGTGGGTTGGAAGGACAAGACGTGATGTTTATTTACGCAGGAGGGGTTCTCACTGTAGTGCCTTATTTCTAAGAATTGAGCGAGCAGAACCAAGGTAGTCTTTAAAAGAGAAAGGAGGGGGAGAAGCTGCTGCTTCTGAGTACTGGAATTCTTTGGCCGCTGGGTTTTTCAGACTGACAAACCCTGGATTCCGATAGCCTCGTTCCTCTGGCTGAAATATACAGCTAAACGCTTCATTCCATTTCGATCTTGGGAGATTGAAGCCCCAGTCTCGGTTAAGGATAGATAGTCGGGCAACTTGCTGCAATTCAGCCTCGCATCCAAACCCAGTGAAACAACCTCAATCTCATATTTCGCGATACTGAGTCGGAAAAGTCTTTCGAACATATTGTATATTCATTCAATTGGATTTTCCCGCTGTTTCTGTGATCACCGTAGGAACAGTACAAGTACATATTCGTTGTTGATATTTCATCTTCTGTTTTCGGCAACATGATGAGGGGATTGAAGGATGGGTCAGCAAGTTTGCAGACGACACAAAGGTTGGAGGTGTCTTTGACAGTATAGAAGGCTGTTGTAGGCTGCAGCGGGACATTGACAGGATGCAGAGATGGGCTGAGAGGTGGCAGATGGAATTCAACCTGGATAAATGCGAGGTGATGCATTTTGGAAGGTCGAATTTGAAAGCTGAGTACAGGATTAAGGATAGGATTCTTGGCAGTGTGGAGGAACAGAGGGATCTTGGTGTGCAAATACATAGATCCCTTAAAATGGCCACAAAAGTGGACAGGGTTGTTAAGAAAGCATATGGTGTTTTGGCTTTCATTAACAGGGGGATTGAGTTTAAGAGTCGTGAGATCTTGTTGCAGCTCTATAAAACTTTGGTTAGACCGCACTTGGAATACTGCGTCCAGTTCTGGTCGCCCTATTATAGGAAAGATGTGGATGCTTTGGAGAGGGTTCAGAGGAGGTTTACCAGGATGCTGCCTGGACTGGAGGGCTTATCTTATGGAGAGGTTGACTGAGCTCGGACTCTTTTCATTGGAGAAAAGGAGGAGGAGAGGGGACCTAATTGAGGTATACAAGATAATGAGAGGCATAGATAGAGTTGATAGCCAGAGACTATTTCCCAGGGCAGAAATGGCTAGCACGAGGGGTCATAGTTTTAAGCTGGTTGGCGGAAAGTATAGAGGGGATGTCAGAGGCGGATTCTTTACGCAGAGAGTTGTGAGAGCATGGAATGCGTTACCAGCAGCAGTTGTGGAAGCAAGGTCGTTGGGGACATTTAAGAGACTGCTGGACATGCATATGGTCACAGAAATTTGAGAGTGCATACATGAGGATCAATGGTCGGCACAACATTGTGGGCTGAAGGGCCTGTTCTGTGCTGTACTGTTCTATGTTCTATGTTCTATGACGTGAAATGCACCAAGTTGTGATAGGAAACAAAAAAATTCAGTCATATTTTCAACAGTTTCCTGAAAATAAAAGCGCCCAATTTTAAAAAGGCCACGGGAAGTTAGTTCGCGGTAAAACACTTGGACAATTATATAAAAAGAATTCAGAGATAGTGGAAACTGCCCATGTTGGAGAATCTGAGATAACAAGGTGTAGAACCGGATGAACACAGCAGGCCAAGCAGCATCAGAGGAGCAGGAAAACCGACGTGTCGGGTCTGGACACGTCTTCACTCAAAGGGTCTGAAGAACGGTCTCGGCCCGAAAAGTCAGCTTTCCTGTTCCCCTGGTGCTGCTTGGCCTGCTGTGTTCATCCAGTTCTACACCTTGTTATATAATACGAAGGCAAGCCCTGCTCCACGTATCGGAGATTTCAGATATTCCATACGTATATTGTCATAATGTTCAAATAACTTCTAGCTGTTGCAAGGAGATCACACTTACAGCTGTTTGTGATACAGAAAGTCTCTGACCAAATTCAACTGCCAAGTTCCCAGACGGAACTTTAACAACGGCAAAGATTTGTTAAATTGACAAGGGGGCTGATCTGGGACGGCCAAAGCGCTCCGGAAGACCTGGTCCAAACATCACAATATCACAAAAAATATGAAGCAGGTCAATCTCTACTTTTAGAGATGAACAAAGAAATGACATTTCCACATTTTCTTCACCGCTTTTCATTAAGTGATCAAATGTACCGAGTGATTCGCGTTGTCAACTGAAGCGTGTAAAATTTGAGGCCGAGGCTGGGGACTCTGACAGTTCGGTGTCAGTACATTCAATCGCACTGGGCGACAGATCATGGTCGCTATCGTCGGAACCATTCTTCCTTTACTCTAGAATTTCGGAAACGTAAGACTTAACGACATCTGAGTGCTGTGATTAAATGCGTCTTTTTTTGAGGAACTTGTTCCGCATTTAGCAAGGCTCCGCGCAGATATAGTTGGTTCCCAAACGAAGGTTATTTATAGGGAAAATCCAACAGAGTTGCCACGCTGTAAATCAGAAACTAAAGCAGAAGTTGCTGGAAAAGCTCTCAGGTTGGGTCCCATTTGTGAAGAGAAATCGGGGCTGGGTCACCGGACCCGAAACGTTAACTCTTCGCAGATTTTGCCAGACCTGCTGATATTTCCCAGCAGCTTCTGTTTTTGCGGCTATTTATAGGTGGCGGTTTTCTGTGCAGTGAGAAAGTGTGATCCCAATAACGTTGACGCAAGAACAGTCTTCCGAAGGTTTGCACATTAAATTACAGGGAAGCGAGGAACCATGTGGAGAATCTCTTGGAAGCGAGAAAAGCAGCAAAATGGGCTATACAGAAATGCATCTTTAAACGTTTTAAATGTTCCAGCTGTTTCATTTTTCGGTCAGCGTTAGTTTATTCCGAATTCTAGTTTGTTGCAACTTGTTGTTATTTGAATAGGGTCATAGAATCATGACAGCAATAGATAATGCAACACGGAAACAGATTCTTCAGACCAACTAGTCCATGCGGAATATAATCCCAAACGAAACTGGTCCCATCTGCCTGTTCCTGGCCCATGTCCCTCCAAACCGTTCCTAGTCATGTATCAACACAAATATCTTTTCAATGGAGTAGTTGTACACACATCCGCCACTTCTTCAGGGGGTTCATTGCACACGCGAACCACGCTGTGTGAAAACAAGATTGCCTCACATTTTTTTCAAGTCTCTCTCCTCCTAGCTTATAAACGTGCCCTGTAGTCTTGAAATACCCCGTCTCCGGGAGAAGGCAACTGCCATCAACTCCATCTCTGCCTCTCACTATTTTATAAACTTCTAACATGCCCCTTTCATCCTCCTTCGCTCCAGTGAAAAAAGTATCAGCCTGTACAATCTTTCTTTAAAACTCAAACCTTGCACATTGGCAACATCCCGGTAAATCTCTTCTGAAACCTCGCTAGTCTGATAGTATCCTCCCTACAACCAGAACCGGACACAGTATTTCAAAAGAGGTCTCACCTCTTTTTATTGATAACTCTGGCTATTTACCGCCCTTGTATTTCAACCTCCTCCCCAGAATATTCATGCGTGCCTTGGCATTTAGAAAGTGAGAATATCAACTCGCGTTAGCTATTTAGCACCGTCAGCCGCAATTGTTGCACTGTTGAACGCAATGAGGATCCGATTCACTAAATTCTTCATTATTTTGCAGAATGATGTGAAGCTTTCAAATATTTAAAAACCTTGAAGCACTGACTGCACCATATATACATTAATGATTGGTTCCTCTTCGACTTATTCCCATTTTTCAGATCCACGAGCGCCTTCACTTTTCCTCTTTCCACCTTCAACCGTTGAAATCACGGAAAAGAACAAGGCGACCCTGGTGTGTTTGGTGAGCGGTTTTAACCCGGGCGCCGTGGAGGTTCAGTGGACGGTAGACAGAAATGTCAGAGGGAACGGAGTTGAGACCAGTCGGGTCCAGCAGGAAACGGACAACACCTTCAGTGTGAGCAGTTATCTGACTCTGACAGCCTCAGAGTGGAATTCACACGAGCTTTACTCCTGTGCGGTTAAACACGAGACTCTAACAAACCCACTTCAAAAAAGCATCACGAAATCTAGTTGTGTTTGATTCAAGTATCTTCAGTTTTTTTTTCTGCTAGCGGCAAGGTTTGTGTAAAATCAAACAAGCTTGTTGTAGGAGACAAGTTCAAATCATAACAGGTTACAATTTCTCGGTGCATCTTTTACAAGTGTGTTCACCCTCAATTGGTCAAACAATCAACGTGCACGTGCTCGCAGTAAAATAAAAATGACTATTGCTTATCTCAAAAGTTGTAATAATTTTCTATTCACTGACATATTCATTCCTCAACAGCTAGCTAGTTGTGGCGACTCCTTAATTTTAACGTTTACAACATTCTGCACAGTTTATGATGTCATTTTCATCAGTCGGAAAAATGAGATTCCTTTCAACATATTTTCAAAGATAGAGACAAATAGTATGCTTTGGTGCAGCCGTAGTCTCCCTCCATCTGGTTTCAACTCCGCCCTGTTCCAGAGGTGTGTAATAGCACCCTTTGAACATGTGAAAATATCCACTCAAAGGCAGACCCAACGGAGGTGGTGGTCATGCCTTGGATGAGCAATACTGACCAAATGATCTAGAAATATGGATTCAAATCCTATCTCGGCAGATTGAGGAAATTTAAATTCAAACATAAAAGAATCAGTGATTCATAAAGGTGTTTCTGGGCTGCAGTAATTGAGTCAGTTCATTTGAGCCCTCAGGCCTGGCTTCAAATCTCACCAGCCTCTAAAAATATGGCAGACGTCTGAACAGGTAGTGGAAAATCGTTACTTCCAAGATTGACGCAAGGGCTCTTGTGGTGCAGTGACAGCTCCTCCAACTCTGAATAGGTAACATATCTCAAAGATAGATTTGAATGAATCTGGTCCTTATGGAGTAGCGCGAAAACGTTAATCCTTTGTCCATGCCTCGTAGTTGGAATCAGTGCTTCAAAGTATTGGGTTCGACAAATTCTAGTTAAATATTGCAACTGCCTCTGCTCTGGAATTCAGGGGGACCATTGTCGATGCGGTTCTGATTCTGCAAACTTCTTTCTTTCAAAATTATCTGATAACTTTAATTGATAGGTTTTGCCCATTTTGAAGCGGCAGATTTGAGTCGCAAGTCAATTGGTTATAACGACCAATTCTGTGAACATATAATGTAATATGGTTTAGATTAAAGTCGTGATTTTCTGTAAAACTATTAGCTTCGCACTCACCGTGAGTCAAGTATAGAATGTTTCCCATTCACTGTCTTTGTTTCAGTCAGAAACAGGGCGAAACCAGATAAATTGTTGCATTTGGAAACGGCAGTTATTATAGGTCAGAACGAATGCAAACAAACTGCTGTTTGACTTCTGGCGGGGTAGGGTGGAAACGATGATGATTAGGAGGGATATGTTTCAGTTATAGAGCTTTGTGTTTTGTCTTGAGATAAGCATACATTTCTTCCCTTCGTCTTTAAAAGCCTATGCATTATGTGGCTTCGTTAATTGTCATGCAAGCACAAATTGATGTATTTTTGAACGCGCGAATATGGGATTAGTGCAGGAAACTGATGCTGAGTTACAACATTAGGACCTTATTGAATTGTAAAGCATACTCGAGGGCCAAATTACAATATAGTATTCTTGGGGTCCAAATCTTGATTTCAATTAATGCCATTGAAAGCCTAAGTGAAAGATATCTCCCACTTCTACCAGCAGTGTTGCTCTGGAGCGAACTTAATCAAACCCAGAACTATCACTCCCAAAATACAGTGTGAAGCTGGATGAACACAGCAGGCCAAGCAGCATCTCAGGAGCACAAAAGCTGACGTTTCGGGCCTAGACCCTTCATCAGAAAAGGGGGATGGGCGAGAGTTCTGAAATAAATAGGGAGAGAGGAGGAGGCGGATTGAAGATGGATAGAGGAGAAGATAGTTGGAGAGGAGAGTATAGGTGGGGAGGTAGGGAGCGGATAGGTCAGTCCGGGGAAGACAGACAGGTCAAGGAGGTGGGATGAGGTTAGTCGGTAGGAGATGGAGGTGCGGCTTGAGGTGGGTGGAAGGGATGGGTGAGAGGAAGAACAGGTTAGGGAGGCAGAGACAGGCTGGGCTGGTTTTGGGATGCAGTGGGGGGAGGGGAATAGGTGGGCTGGTTGTGTGGTGCTGTGGGGGGAGGGGACGAACTGGGCTGGTTTTGGGATGCGGTGGGGGAAGGTGAGATTTTGAAGCTGGTGAAGTCCACATTGATACCATTGGGCTGCAGGGTTCCCAAGCGGAATATGAGTTGCTGTTTCTGCAACCTTCGGTTGGCATCATTGTGGCACTGCAGAAGGCCCATGATGGACATGTCATCTAAAGAATGGGAGGGGGAGTGGAAATGGTTTGCGACTGGAAGGTGCAGTTGTTTATTGTGAACTGAGTGGAGGTGTTCTGCAAAGCGGTCTCCAAGCCTCCACTTGGTTTCCCCAGTGTAGAGAAAGCCACACCGGGTACAATGGATACAGTATATCACATTGGCAGATGTGCAGGTGAACCTCTGCTTAATATGGAAAGTCATCTTGGGGCCTGGGATAGGGGTGAGGGGGGAGGTGTGGGGGCAAGTGTAGCATTTCCTACGGTTGCAGGGGGAGGTGCCGGGTGTGGTGGGGTTGGAGGGCAGTGTGGAGCGAACAAGGGAGTCACGGAGAGAGTGGTCTCACCGGAAAGCAGACAAGGCTGGGGATGGAAAAATGTCTTGGGTGGTGGGGTCGGATTGTAGATGCCGGAAGTGTCGGAGGATGATGCGTTGTATCCGGAGGTTGGTGGGGTGGTGTGTGAGAACGAGGGGGTTCCTCTTTGGGCGGTTGTGGCGGGGGCGGGGTGTGAGGGATGTGTTGCGGGAAATGCGGGAGACACGTTCAAGGGCGTTCTCGACCACTGTGGTGGGGGGGGGGGGGGGGGGGTGGAGTTGCGGTCCTTGAAGGACTTGGACATCTGGATGTGCAGGAGTGGAATGCCTCATGAACTGGAATGAACTGTTTGAGCTCCTCTGGGGAGCAAGAGGTGGCGCCGATACAGTCATCAATGTACCGGAGGAAGAGGTGGGGTTTGGGGCCTGTGTAGGTGTGGAAGAGGCACTGTTCCACGTAACCTACAAAGAGGCAGGCAAAGCTGGGGCCCATGCGGGTGCCCATGGCCACACCCTTTGTCTGTAGGAAGTGGAAGGAATCGAAAGAGAAGTTGTTGAGGGAGAGAGCGGAATGTGAGTTGCTGTTCCTGCAACCTGGGAACCCTGCAGCCCAATGGTATCAATGTGGACTTCACCAGCTTCAAAATCTCCCCTTCCCCCACCGCGTTCAAAAACCAGCCCAGTTTGTCCCCTCCCCCCACTGCACCACACAACCAGCCCAGCTCTTCCCCTCCCTCCATTGCATCCCAAAACCAGCCCAGCCTGTCTCTGCCTCCCTAACCTGTTCTTCCTCTCACCCATCCCTTCCTCCCACCCCAAGCCGCACCCCCATCTACCTACTAATCTCATCCCACCTCCTTGACCTGTCCGTCTTCCCTGGACTGACCTATCCCCTCCCTACCTCCCCACCTATACTCTCCTCTCCAACTATCTTCTTTTCTCTTCATCTTCGGTCCGCATCCCCCTCTCTCCCTATTTATTCCATAACCCTCACCCCATCCCCCTCTCTGATGAAGGGTCTAGGCCCGAAACGTCAGCTTTTGTGCTCCTGAGATGCTGCTTGGCCTGCTGTGTTCATCCAGCCTCACATTTTATTATCTTGGATTCTCCTGCATCTGCATTTCCCATTATCTCTCATTCCCAAAATACAGATGGAGTGGAGCAAGATAACACTGGCTGAAATGACTCTAGATCTAAATGGCAAAGCAGGCATATCAATGTGAAGCTAAAAACGAATAAAAAATACACGCGTATTTAAAGTGGGAATTGCAACAATTGGAAGAGGACTGCCTTTTAGGGGTGATTTACCTTATTTACAAGAAATTTCTATTTTCACGAGACAAAATGATAGCAGCTTTCGCATTTGCCAATATATGAGACAGAAAGTAGGGCTTATTATTGCTTCATACTGTCAAGAATAATGTCGCCTAATTTGGACTATTTTGAGAGAGAGGGCCGATTTCTTAAAAATAAGATCAGAATAATAAAATGCTATGCAGCTGTCCAGTTTAATTTCTTTTCTAACACGACAGTTGGAGCCATCATATGTTTTCCTCGCCATTTTAAATTAGACCTGCACCAAAATGATGAATATATAGGAGTACACAACGATAACCTCACAATGGTGTAATGTCATCGTTGCAGTTATTTGTAGAAGTTATTCTTCTCACGGCTTCCAGAGATCCATACTCAGTGCCATGCATTATCATAACCATAATCTCCAACTCTCTTTCAAGCACCTCTGCTTCGCACAATCTTAGAGCTGTCCTGCTTTTCAGTTCTACTTTATTCTCTGGCTCGTTTGACATTCCATGAAGAAACGTTTTCTCTTTTCAGGCATTAAAGAGAGCGAATTGCAGCATCTCGAGGTGGCCAAGCACCTCTGGAATCTTCTTCTTCCGCTATTTCCCCTGTCTCCATCTTTTCACCACATCCCAAATTTTGTGGGTTATTTACTGTCTCTTCAGATATTCTGTTCCCTGATGCTGAACGTTTTGTATCCCTGCCATAGACTTAGCTTTATCCCTCTGCACAGTCACATCAATGAATTTCAGGCAAGCTGTTACATTGAACCCCCTTGCCTCGATCTCCACGACCATTTCACTGGTTAAGTGTCCACGGCAATTCAATCATTCCTTCACCGACCTCCAACACTCACCCTCCACGTGGAAACCACCCTGTGGTATGTTACCTGGCTCAATCTTTTCATTGAGAGCTGTTGACATGATGTCAATCGCTTTGATTTCTCTACATCCCCCACACCTCATCCCCGTCACCCTTTCAAAACTGTCTCCCTCTGAAAGGACTACTCTCTGTACTCTCAGATTGAACCTTGACTTTGTAAATAAGACTACGCCATTGCTGTCCAGTGTAATGACCACTACATTTTGGAGGCTGATTGCCTACTCTTGTGGACCATGATCCCACCATCTAGCATTACGTTACTATAACCACAACGGTCACTAATCTCGTCTATTCTGCGGGTCCCACACATATCCCTGGCACCCCGAAAGCCTCCAAGCTCACAGTTCCCAATTCCAGACAGGCCACATCAAACATCTTTCCAAAAATCACAAACAGAACTGTCAGCGTAATCTCATTGCTTCTGTCTTTCTCTCCTTTAGATGCAATTCTTCCTACCTTGATGTGACTTCTCTCCACTTCTCTTGTACATTCCCATATACCTCCGTTGTATCAGTTTCAACATTTCCAGTTTGCGGGCACCAGCCACGTCCTCTTCTAAATGCTTTTGCAATCCTCGTACACATGCTTTCTCCATCAGGAGTGTTCTGCTTCTTCCTGGAAAGAAGGCATGAAGAATTGTTATTGAGCACCATTCTCCGCCACCTGGTCAAGCTCATCTTATGTTTGAACAGTTTCTCCTTTAACTCATCTCCTTTCCTTTAGATCAACGCTGTGGCCATGCCTACCCACACGGGTCACTCTGGGAAATGTGGCATATTGTTTATTTGGATCTTACTTAATATTTTAAGTACATCGATGAGATCTTGAGAACTACTTTTTACTTTCAAAAAGAAATCACCAATTTCACTTCCAAATTTCACTCTTGTCTTCAACTTCTCCATCTTTGATTCCTGTGCACCATTCCTCCATATCTCTGTTTACATTTCTGGAAATGGGTCGGCTACCACTTTCAAGCCACCGAATTCATATATAAACTGTACAATCACTTCATGATTCCTGTGACTGCCCTATTCCACTTACGCGTTATCTCCTTCAACTGACATTTGGCTCCAAACATGGCTGACAGGATAATTAGCCACGTCCTTCAGATTCTACTTCTGCCTTGACCCTTTCTCTTCTGACTTACAAAACTGATAGTGTCCTTCTGACCCACTCTTTCAATGGTTCCAGCATTTCTATCCAAATGATTCAAAGCTGACATTTCAGCCACACCCAATGGGGTTCCACGATCAGACACATATTTCCTCCCTTCCTTTGTCAGTACTTTGCTCAGATATTTCCTACAGGACACACTACTCCACTCCTTCTCCACTCTTAATAACTTCTCCCATCCCCATGGAAATGTCCCATGCAACTGCAGAAGGTGAACAGTTGTGTATTTACTTCTCCCTCCTGACCGTCCAAGGCTTATGACATACCTTCCAGATGAAGTAATGATTAACCTGCACTTCACTCATTTTAGTTTACTCTACTCACTACACGTCATGTGGTCTCCTCTACACTGGGGATATGAAACACAGAGTGGATGACTGCCTTGTGGATCGCTCCCCTCTCCCCTCATCAGCATATAATCCAACTATTCCTAGCTGCTACGATTTCTGAAGAAAGGTCACAGGACTCGAATTCATTCCTCTGCTTTCTCTCTACAGATGTGACTAGTCTTGTTGAGCTTTTCCTGAAATTTAAGTGATTGTTTTGAATCCTCAGTATCTGAAGTTCTTTGTTTAATTACAGTGGTTAGCACTGCTGCCTCACAGGTCTGGTAGTCCGGGTTTGATTCCACCCTCGGGTGACCATCTATGGTGAGTTTGCACATTCTCCTTGTGTCTGCGTGGGTTTCCTTTGGGTGCTCTGCTGTCGTCAGTGTCAAAAGATGTGCAGGCTGGATGGATTGGCCATGCTAAATTGCCCATAGTGTTCAGGGATATGTAGATTAAGTGGATTATAGGTGGATTGCTCTGGGTGGGATGCTCTGAAGATTGGTGTGGGCTTGATGGGCCAAAGGGCCTGTTTCCACACTGTAGTGATTCTATGAAATCACCATTCGACTTATATTACAAGGCATCTTTCAAGGATTCATTTGATGAGGTGTCATAAAAGAAAGCTTTGAATACTGAAGCCACTGAAACCATTATCAGGCTCGCTCCACCTCTGCCTCCTTTACTCATTGTTTCAACAGCAAACAGGTTTGATCTGCAATGGAACCAGTCTTCTGAACATATGTCCCATGCCTTCAGACTCCAACTCAATAAAAAGTCACCAGGCTTGCAACTGCTTGCTGCTCACCTCCCTTCCCTTAGCTCACTTGACTAAATGCTTCTCTGCATCTGCCGTGAGAGGTAAAACCTCAGTAGACTACCCTTTGAGTATCCATCCCTCATGGCAAGCACGAAACAGGAATATTTATGTCACATTAGGCTGTTGAACTAGATATGTTCGTTGGCGACTTCCTGGGAACTGTGCACACACGTGAAAGCGTTGTCTGTGGTGGTCACTGATTGGATATACATCATACCTCAGTTTCGTGACAGACATAGACTTGTCATTTGTGGTTGCAATAGCCACATGCATTCGGTTGATCAATACCTCATCTGGAGGAGTTCAGAGATGACCCTGAAACCCATGATTCATTTACATTGACAGTACAGATTAGTGTGCAAGTATAGATTGTTCTTTGTTTTCTTGAACAGGACATTTATCAACAACGTTTTGCATCTCTGCACAACAGATTGCCAAATCCCAGATTTCATCAAGTGGATCATAGAAATTGTGAAGAGGCATAGGCGTTTTGTGTCACATGTCATTAAGGAGTGTTAACAGCTGTTCCCCATGGGGCTTAGTTTGTCCTTCAATACGGTACACAAGTCATTGATGGCTTTTCTGGTGAGGGCTAATCTTCAGATGCATGGTTCTTGGATATTTGACACAGCTTTGAAGTTCCCCCTTTCTGGAGACGAACTACTTGATCGCTCTCTGTGCCGTTTTCCATGTGATTTCACACCAAGGAACATCGCCCTGTTGTGTCTGATGTGATTGATCTCCTGAGGCAATTACTTCAACTTTACCCTCTGCTGTTTTGCCTCTTTGCCAGAGGCCTAACCTCTGTTAAATGAGGCACATGACAAGTGATCTATCTCAGTTTCTGATGTCTCTTCTATAAGCTAGGATGAGTTATCTTACTATGTGGGTAATGCTTCAGCTCAAGTGCTAATGTCAGAAAACAGCAATGATAACACTGCCTTGTATGTGCCGGCACATCTTTCCCCACCTTCTAACTTTGTTTCCGCTATCAGCTTTGTCCAGGTCTGAGTGGAAAGCTACCCCGATTTCATGAAGTGTGCCAATTAGAACTGGGCCTGACGGTTCCTTCCTTTTCTTTTTCTTTGGATTGGGGGGGTCATGAGACTCTTTATGCCTTTTGTAATATCAGCGAGGTTCAAATCTGCTTTACCATTAAAGTCAGGGCATGGAGTTATGGTTACTGAAAACGTATACGTGTTGTGTTTTCTGATAACGTTGCACAGGGGAACACTTGGGTGTGAAATAGCATGGTTACAAGGATTTGTCTGTTGAAAAGGCAGAATGGTATTATTCATGTCTGCTCTCTTGGTTTCTGTGCGTACAGCATCGCAGAATTCACTTTAATAACGTGCTCACCATGTTCGAATGTTTCACCGTCTCTGTGGGCATTCTTCACTTTTTGCACTTCGTCGTCTTTTAGACATATAATTCAGAAAAAGTCGATTTTTAATTCGCCCAACGTAGCTCCATTCATTGGATCTTCCCATTTTCGATTCTAATATCTGTACCGCTTTGTGCCCTGGGACATTTGCAGCCATTTTTAGTCAACCCGTTCAGACGTGTAGTGACAGTTATGGAGTTCTGAATTGAGTCTTCTCATTCAGAGGTAGGGACGTGCCACTGCCGTGCAACAGCTCAAATTCACAGTTAATTTATCCATTATTATAGTCTAACTTGATGCAATGTTGCATGTTCTAAATACTGCACAGACATTACAGGGGACAAGGACTATGATCGTCGAGTTTGCAATGGATAGTATATGCGTTTTCAGTGCTCTGTACCATTACCTATTAGCTGAATTGATCAGTTGAGTGAAATGTGTGGCACGTTTTAAATATCTGTCCAAATCTTCACGTCAAATAAGATTAAACCTACATGATTTTATGCTTGAAAGAGTCACTCTGTAAAAGTTGCAAAACATCTCGGAAGCAGTGCAATTATCTACATTCTTACCAACAAATTTAAAATGGAAGTGTAAATTCCAAAAAGAAAAGATCCCGGTGCAGCCTGCGAATAACAAGTTGTTTTGTTCTGTGCGCAACACTTCTCTTTAAACTGCACCTTCAACCTCCTTCAAGGTGGTGGTAGAGTCGGGCTTCTGAACTGGAGATCATCTGCTCTGAACTCTTCTCTCGTTTTTTCGTTTTTCCTAGTTTTTAATTTCCCTATTTCCCTTCACTTCCAAGTTCTAATGGCGTTCGTGACAGTTTGAGGCCTGTGCAGACTTCGATTGGACACAGTGCTCTCTTCGAACAGTCCCAGTGTGGAGTCACCCCAGTACAGACTTCAAACCATAAGACCATAAGACCATAAGATATAGGAGCGTAAGTCAGCGGGCCCAGTGAGGACCTCGAGTGAGCCCCGTGCTGACTTCCCCACAAGAGAAGTTTGAAGAAGAAGAGTGGGTCAAGGCGGAGGCGAGGTTGACAAGCGTGAAGGAGAATGGACTTTTACTGGCCTGGCTGAGCACTGAACCTGCGTTGGAATCAGCGGCTGCCACAGGTGAAAACAACATCAGTGGTGTAAGCCTAACAGTAAAAAATGGTGCCTGAGGATCAGCGACACTAAGAACTATTCTGCGGCTACCTTTTCTAAAGTTCTCCTCTTCAAATTCAAAATCTGAAAGTCTGGCTGTCAGACATTAATATCTGCTCTCTTGATATCATTGAATAGTGATATATGCTACAGTACCCGCCTCATTACCTCCTGCCAATAGAAAATTCCACACCCTCTCTATGAGAATCTGTTCCCACAGAAGCAACAAACTTTACGGGTTTCATTCCCTGAAGCACTGACATCAAAAATCGTGATGGTGGTGTCTGGGACATGCTACATATGGTACCATGAGAATACCGTGAGAAGATACCGTGTGAATGACAAGCATAGAATAACTTGGTAGACCCTTTAAGAAAGCAGTTGAGAGTCCTGATTGAATTTCAAGTCTTATGAAGGTGAATGTAACAATAGCAGATTGCCTTTCCTAAAGCACGTGAGTGAACTATACTGGCTGTTCCTGATAGTCGGCAGCGCAGTCTACTGAAGCCACGAGGCTATCACTGGTCTTCATTGATTGTCATGGAAATAATTTAGCCGATGCTTTCAATTCAAGGAGTAATTTTCAATTAGTCTTCGCATTTAACGGTATATCCACTTCTCAACATCAATTTCACTTCCAAAATCAAAGGGTCCGAGGGACTCACTTAAGCTGCTCTATTGACGTTTTATTGTGATTTTTACGACTTAATTTGCACTTACTATGTTGGAATATTACGCTAAAAGACTTGTTGTAACGAATTCAAGTTGTCCTTTCTTTACAAACGTCAATGAAACGGTTTTATTTCTGCATTCCCACCTGAGAATGAACGGCCTTTAGAATTGTATGAATTCGCTTTCAGATTCACCAGTTCCACCTGCCTTTCTGTCTTCTTCCAACTAAATTGCGGTGATTCTGGTCAGTTTTGGTGAATTGGTTTCATCTGGGCCACTCTGCAGATTGAACGAACTGCAGTTGGCAATGCTGCAGGAAATGACTCTGACCAGTCGGATTCAAGCAGAAACTGTCAACATCTTCAGTGAGAACAGTTTCTGAATCTGTCAGTCATGAAGTGGACATCAGGCGAGCCGTGACACAAGTTTCTTGCTCTTTTCTTATCTCCCCTCACGCCTGCTTTCAGCTCATCTGCTCCATGAGACCTCCCTTCAGTTCTCTTGATTATGTTTCAACTAAACGACTCTGTTCTCTGTATTGCCGTCAAGGTGAGCTGACTTGCCAAACAGTTCTCCTCAGAAGTTATCCCTCTTTCCTTTAAATCTGTTATTCTCAGGACAAAAAACAAAGTATTCTGGTGCGCTAACGTGCCATTTCCAGCCTCCATTTCTTTGTGAAATCTCATGAATCTATTGCTGTAATAAGCAACACTTTATTTTCACGGCTTCGCGGCAAAGTATAACAGGTATGAGAGTCGCTGAATGAGCTATTGCACCAGGTCACAGGGGTAAGTGAGGACCAATGAATTATATAAGCCGCACGGCCCATGTGGTCGCAGAAATTTCTGTCAACGATTTCCATCAAAGTCCATTTCCAGACATCACCTAATTAGACGATAATGTGATTTCATAATTCGCATAGACCAGCCGATAATTGAAGTGTTTGGCTCCACCCATTTCTCCTCGACAACTTTCGTTCTGTATATTTCATATCCACTGCTGTTTATTGTGGCTCAAAGTTAACTGAAGGCAGATATTGTTCAACATTAGAATTATAACACATATAGGAGTCTTCAGCCGAAAACTGTCAAAGTAAGTTTGGTGTACTATCTTTACAATTCCAGGTTTGCCAAGACAGAGGAAGGACTGTCACTGCTAGCTGCAAGCTGTGCGATGAATTATAGGAATTGTTATCATAACCGCTTATATGAAGCTGCTCCCTCTTGTAGTTGCTTCGTCACAGTTTACAAGAGAATCTTGTATCACGAGCGAGCCACAGGTTGAAAACTGAATTCTCTGGCTAAATACACACATATATACGAAATTATGACCACGCATATAGAACATGGCAAGCATTTATTCCAGAAGGAGCTTGTTCTCCTAGTTATCATGGATATAGTTATATACACAGTATGTGCCGGCGGAACGATCCATTCCATTGTACACACTGCAAGTTGAGTTCTCATCCTTTCTTGATTAAGTGTTGCTGTTTCTGGTTGCCTCTATGCTCAAAGGCCGAAATAATCCAACAGCATTTGAAATACTTGGAATGGTGTGAAGTAAAGTTCGTCTGAACACAATTCATTGTTTGCTCTGGGTGCTAATGTAATTGTCCACAATAAAGCCTATGCAAATCATAGAAATACACAGCTCAGGAAATGACTATGCTGATCGAAACCAATGTAACTTTTCAGGTCGATGCCCTTTCATCATTATTTTGGAACGATCCGCATTAAGACAGTATTCATTGCTCGGACACTTCAATCGTCTTCAATGATGAGAAACATGGGATCATTACAGTTCAACAATGCAGCAAAGCCTCCAAAGACCCAGCTGTAAAGTCATCCAACACATTTTGAGTTTCTGCATGATGGAATTTCCAAATTCCACCTCTACACAGAGGTTATAATGAGACATTCTTCATATTAACTCCTTACACTCTTAAACTTTTGATTCCATCACTGTCGGGACAGTCGAATACATCAATGCATGTCTCAATAATGCGACCAAAAAATTATCTGTATTCCACGTTTTCATCAGATGCAGTGTTCGCGCATGCGAGATATTGAAACTTAACAGGCAGTGGAGACAATTATCACGGCGCAAGTCGTGTCTCTACCTGACTTCCAGAAGATGTTCAAACAAATGGTTTGCAGGATGCATTATATAAAATATGCAGTAGAGAAACATCATTTTGTTCAGCTAATTTCAATCAACCAGCCATGACGTAAACGACTGCAGATGGGACTTGAACCCTAACCTTCCGTCCTGCGCCACAACAGTGCAGCACATACTGAAAAATACTTAAGTGATTCAGGTAACTTCTGACCTGTTTCATGATGGTAGGAAGTGCCTCATCTTGTTTACATTATTTAACATTACTAACAAACTAACAGTACTGCCCTGTGCAAGACGGAAATTGCCCTGGATTAGCATTGTAGATGAGCACGAAACTACACAGGCTGATCATGTAAATTTTTTCACAACCTGAGCTTAGTCTTCAAACTGTTGCTTCACCAAATATGGTGTCTGAATCACACCCCTGCATTTGCCAATACTTCTGGAATTTAGATCAATGAAATGATCTTATGTCTTTTTCCTCCCTTATTTGTGCTTGTAGCCAACCAATATTCATTGCCACTCTTTGGTGTATTTACAAACATTGATTGCATGGCTGTTTTGGATTTCTCCTGCTGCTTCTTCATCTACTCACGTTCCAATGTAATATGCTTCGTTCTCTACTGTAATGCAAATTTCGTATATATTTATACAACATTCGATTCTTTTTATGTGGATTGCTTCACTCCTCCACTATGCTTGCCCACAATTCAATGTCGCCACCCTCACCTTTTTTTCAAAATCCTTTCTAAACAGACTCATGAACTTGTGGAGAATAAATAGGTCCCAGACTGGTTGATGTGAATCTGATGCTTCTGAGTAAATACCTCTTCCTAAGAAGTGGCCCAAGAAAGTGAAGCCAGCAATTCTGCACTTTTTCACAAATCTCACAATCCTTTCTCTCCTTTCTATCATGCCAATTTCCACTCTCACTGACTTATGACAGAGCATAATCCAGAGATTGCCTCCTCCACAGACCTACTTTTCATTTTCCTGAATATCTGACTGTCTGAGCGAACCATCTGGGCAATTTATGACATTGCTGTTGATTTACATCACAGCCCCGGTCCTTCTCCCAGAAGAATATTCCATACCCACCCTATGAGAATCTGTTCCTACAAAATCATACAGGGTGGTGACAGGATAATAAAGTGTGAAGCTGGATGAACACAGCAGGCCAAGCAGCATCTAAGGAGCACAAAAGCTGACGTTTAGGGCCTAGACCCTTCATCAGAGAGGGGGATGGGGTGAGGGTTCTGGAATAAATAGGAAGAGAGGGGGAGGCGGACCGAAGATGGAGAGAAAAGAAGATAGGTGGAGAGGAGAGTATAGGTGGGGAGGTAGGGAGGGGATAGGTCAGTCCAGGGGAGACGGACAGGTCAAGAAGGTGGGATGAGGTTAGTAGGTAGGAAATGGAGGTGCGGCTTGAGGTGGGAGGAAGGGATGGGTGAGAGGAAGAACAGGTTAGGGAGGCAGAGACAGGCTGGGCTGGTTTGGGGATGCAGTGGGTGGAGGGCAGATTTTGAAGGTGGTGAAGTCCACATTGATTCCATTGGGCTGCAGGGTTCCCAAGCGGAATATGAGTTGCTGTTCCTGCAACCTTCGGGTGGCATCATTGTGGCACTGCAGGAGGCCCATGATGGACATGTCATCTACAGAATGGGAGGGGGAGTGGAAATGGTTTGCGACTGGGTGGTGCAGTTGTTTATTGCGAACCGAGCGGAGGTGTTCTGCAAAGCAGTCCCCAAGCCTCCGCTTGGTTTCCCAAAGTAGAGGAAGCCACACTGGGTACAATGGATACAGTATACCACATTGGTGACAGGCTTGGTGGGGAAGTTTGGCAACTAAAAAGTATGCACCAAGTATCTCACAAGTTATTTCTTGTAATACCCCAAGAAAAAGTCCATCACAGCCCAAGAATTCATCAGCCTGCAGCTCCAACAATTTACTCAGTACCATTTCTCTGGTGATTGTGATTTTCCTCAGTCTCATATTGCCTTCTTGTTCTTGAGTAAGAACGATTTCTGGGACGTTACTCGTATACTCCATAGTGATGACTGATCCTGTTTTAGTTTTAAATTCATCTGTGATTATGTGCACATTATTCATCCTCACTGCGATTTTCTATAGGACCAAAACACACTTGGTTAACTGTTCTTGTTTAAGTACACATCAAAGCTTTTGGTTTGTTTATACTTCTGAAAAACTTTCTGGCAAACTCTATTTTTCCCCATTTTCTTAACTTTCCAGTCATTCTTTTATTTTTTTAAAAATATGGTCACAAATCTTCTGAACTACCAACTGTGTTAGGCATGTGTTTTATTTTAAATGCTTGATACGACCTTTCAAATTAACCATGAATGCTGAATTTGTCACTTAAAATTTTGCTTATTCATTGCAATGTACCAATTCTGTGCATTCTGAAAAAAAATTCTTGAAAGGTCAGCCATTACATTTCCATTGACCTGTCCATTAACTTAAATTTCTAATTCACTTGAGATGACTATTTTCGTGCCTTCAATTGTCAAAATAAGTTAATAATGATCAAAAACAGTTGACAATTGGCAATGCCATATTCTGTGAACGAATCAAAAAGGTTCTGCTTAATTCAATTTTAAGAAATTGTCTTGGATCCTCTTTATTTCTTCCTCAAACTGAATATAAAATGCAATAATTCCACGCACCCTGCTACCTTGTGACGTCTTTCCAGTGAGATCATCACCTGGTCATGTTTGTTTGCATGTTATCCTGGATGGTGTCAAGATTCTTGAGTGTCTTTCTGTCAGGTTCGTTTTCGGAGACCCTCACGGACTTGCTGCAATAACAAGACACTGACCTGTTTAGAAAAACACAAATCCTTTATTACCGAGCAAGTACAAGCTGTGGAGAATAACTGTACTCAACCCGGCACAGAGTCTCGCAAGTAATTCTCCCCGAGCAGCGGACAGTCCCCGCTTTTAATACTTTACAAAAGACATGATGCATAAAACGATTTCACCAATTTACAATGACATGATGCATAAAACAATTACTACAACAGACAAATACAGGATACAAAACAATTATAACAGCAACAACATAAAAGACCAGCATATAGTATCGATTGCTAGCGAAGTAGCTGCTAATGGCAGGAGGCGATTTCCAGTTGTTGTCCGGGACAGATTCTGATTTCAAGTTGCCAGTGTGTCTGGCTAGAACAAAGCCAGTGACCTGGCCCCTTTGTCAGCGATAGAAGTTACATGCTTCAGAGGTTTCACACCTTTACAAATTTTCCCCACCTAACCCTATTTGAAACAGTTTGATTCTAATTTTAATTCAGTCAGGAAGCTTAAGACACTGTCTGCATACCGATGGGTGAGAAGATAAGGAGTTACAAAAGCTTTACACTGAATTCCTAGCTGGGCAGGAAGCTTCATGGCAGTGCCTGCATACCTATGTGTCGGTAGATAAAAGACTTTATTTCTATAAATTAAAGTCTCTGCATAGTAATCAAATGCAGATAAAAGACTTTAATTTATAGAAGTATATAAATCAATGGGATGTTATCACATTAACATCTCATTTGGAGATGGACTGACCCACTTAAGTGAGACATATCCCATCATCCTCCTCATTTGTGATTTGTGGATGATGAAAAAGCTTTGGAGAATCGTGGAGTCAGTTTTTGCTGTCGTATTCCTAGCTCATGTTGTCGCAAGTGCTTTTATGTGGTGAGTCCATTTGAGTTTTTCATCAATGGCAATCTCAAGCATGTTGATAATGGGGATACATCGATGGTAACACAATTGAGTGTCAAAGGCCAGTGGTTCGATTGCCTGTTATTAGTGATGGTCATAGGCTGGTGTTTATGTAGCACGAGTGTGACATGCTACTTGTCAACCCAAGCCTGGATATTGTGCAGATCTTGTTGCATTTGAAAAAGCAGCATCAGTGTCTGCGGGGTCACGAATGGTGTCGAACATTGTGCAATTATCAGCAAACATTCCACTTCTGATATCGTGATGGAGGAAAAGCTGTTGATTGAAGCAGAGATGTCCTGGAGCTGAGATGACTGACTTCCAACAACCATCTTTCTATGTGCCAGGCATAATTCTAACCAGCAGGAGCTTTTCCTCGATACCCATTGATTCCAGTTTTGCTAGTGCTCTCCGATGCCATCCTTGGTTGAATGTGGCCTTAATGTCAAGGGTTGTCATTCTCATCTCACCTCCAGAAGTCATTTCTTTCGTCCATATTTGAGCCAAGTCTGAACTGAGGTTAGAAACAGAGTGGACTTGTTTTAAGCCAAGCTGAGTATCACGGTGAAGGTTGCTGCTGAGCAAGTGCCGCTTGAGAGCATCATTGATGACAGCTTCCATCATTTTAATGATGGTCAAGAGTAGACTCTTAGGGCAGTAATTTGTCGTGTTGGATTTGTCTCTTGTTTTCTGTATAGGACACACCTGGACAATTTTACACATTATTGGGAAGAAACCAGTGTTGTAGCTGTCCTGAAAGTGCTTGTTTAAATGTGTATCATGTTCTCAAACACAGGTGTGCAGTTATACAGCCAGAATGTTGTCAGGGCCAATAAGCTTTGTCGTATCCAGTGCAACCAACCATTTCCTGACATCATGTGGAGTGAATCCAATAGGCTGAAGCCTGGTCCGTGATGCTGGGTGACCGGAATGAGGTCATCATGAACTTGGCACTTCTGCATGAAGTTTGCTGTGATTTTTTTTGCCAAATCTTTTCTGCTGATGCATTGAGCTCTTCCATCATTGATGGGCGTGATATATGCGGAACCTTCACATCCAGTGAGTTGTTTAATTGTCATTTTGTCATGATTAATTATCACCATTCACGACTGGATGCAGCAGGACTGAAGAGATATGGTCTGATCAGTTAGTTGTGGGCTCACTTATCTCTGTCCATCACTTGCTGCTCACTCCGTTTGGCATTCAAGAAGTTCTGTTTGGTGATTTCATTAGGTTGGCATCTTATTTTTTGATATACTTGGTGCTACTCCTGGCACGCCCTTCTACACTCCCTACTGAAATCCAGTTGATCCCCTCACTTCTTGGTGATGCCTGCTTGGGAAATGTGCTAAGGCATGAAGTTGTAGATTGTGCTGGAGTACAATTCTGCTGCAGTTGTTGACTCACAGTGCCTCTTTGATGCCCCGTCTTCAGTGGCTAGATCTATTCAAAATGTTGACATTTAGTACGGTAATATTATCGCGCAACAGAATGGGGTTTTTCTCAAGGTGAATGGAAGTGTTCATCCCCACAAATGACTGTGTGGTGGTCACTCTTTCCAAAGCTGACATGAACAGATGTATCTCCAGCATGCAGATTGGTAAGGGTGAAGTCAGGAATGTTTTTACCTTTTGTTGATTTTGTGACCACCCACTGTAGACCTAGTCCACCTATGTCCTTTAGTACTCAATCAGTAGAGCCACTGCCGATGCACCCTTGTGGACATTATAATCCCCCACCCAGAGTAGATTTTGCACCTTTGCCACCCTCAGTCCTTCCTATCAGTGTTATTCAACATGGGGGAGTGCTGATTAATCTGTGGAGAGAGATTGGAATGTAGAAAGTGTCAGGATGTTTCCTGTAGCCATGCCATATCTGGAGTCAATTTTGAGGACTCCAGGGCAACTCCATCCATCTGTGTACAACTTTGCTACCGCTCTCTTGAGTCTGTTCTGTTAGTGGGACAGGACATACCCAGGGACGATGTTGGTGCTCTCTGGGACATTTACTCTAACATATAATTCTGTGAGTATGACCATGTCTGTGACAGGTTGCTGCTTCACTAATTTATGAGGCTCATGCACAAAATTAGGCACGAGCCTCCAGATATTTGTAACAAAGACTTTGCAGGGTCATAAGGATGTTTTGCTGCTGTCTTTTCCAATACATAAGTCAAAGCAGGTGATCAGTCCTGTTTCATTCATTTGTTGATATGTCGTTGATGACACTTCCGCCATCTACAATCCGACCCCACCACCCAAGACATTTTTCCATCCCCACCCTTGTCTGCTTTCCGGAGAGACCACTCTCGCTATGACCCCCTTGTCCTCTCCACACTGCCCTCCAACCCCACCACACCCGGCACCTTCCCCTGCAACTGCAGGAAGTGCTACACTTGCCCCCATACCTCCTCCCGCATCCCCATCCCAGGCCCCAAGATGACTTTCCATATCAAGCAGATGTTCACCTGCACATCTGCCAATGTGGTGTACTGTATCCATTGTACCCGGTGTGGCTTCCTCTACATTGGGGAAACCAAGCGGAGGCTTGAGGACCGCTTTGCAGAACACCTCCGCTCGTTTCGCAACAAACAACTGCACCTCCCAGTTGCGAACCATTTCAACTCCCCCTCCCATTCCTCAGATGACATGTCCATCATGCGCCTCCTGCAGTGCCACAATGATGCCACCTGAAGGTTGCAGGAACAGCAACTCATATTCCGCTTGGGAACCCTGCAGCCCAATGGAATCAATGTGGACTTCACCAGCTTCAAAATCTCCCCTTCCCCCACTGCATCCCAAAACCAGCCCAGTTCATCCCCTCCCCCGACTGCATCCCAAAACCAGCCCAGCCTGTCTCTGCTTCCCTCACCTGTTCTTCCTCTCACCCATCCCTTCCTCCCACCTCAAGCTGCACCTCCATTTCCTACCTACCACCTCATCCCGCCTCCTTGACCTGTCTAACTTCCCTGGACTGACGTATCCCCTCCCTACCTCCCCACCTATACTCTCCTCTCTACCGATCTTGTTTTCTCTCCATCTTCGGTCCGCTTCCCCCTCTCTCCCTATTTATTCCAGTTCCCTCTCCACATCCCCCTCTCTGATGAAAGGTCTAGGCCCGAAACATCAGCTTTTGTGCTCCTGAGATGCTGCTTGGCCTGCTGTGTTCATCCATTTCCACACTTTGTTTCTTGGATAGTCCACTGCTTACTCGTTTGCTGAGCACTGAGCTGAAGTTCAGCTAATTCTTGGTTGACTGCCTCCAATGCCGTCATTGTGCTGTTTCCCAGGGCAGTGAGTCCACATACAAGGTAATTTCGCTTTTTTGTGGCCAGCACCCCAGGAGACCCTCCCAAGCTGACAGTTCCCAGGAAGCCGATTCCCAAGAAAGAGCCCAAGGCACTGGGTTCTACCATGCAGCGCAACCCTCCCGGCTCAGGAAGCATGTGACAATTTGCCATTGAGTTCATGCTTGTTAAGGACAAGGGACCATTAGAGGCCCAATGGTCCCAACGGCAAACAGGAGCGGCAGAGTTGGAGTGGCAGTAGTGAAGGTCCCGTTAAGGAGGAAAACGAATCCCTTCTTCGCCAGGGTAGCAGGTCACAGACTCACGTATTCCTTGATAGGTATTCCAGGAGGACTGACTCCTATATGGATGGAAATTTGCGGAGTTAAATGGAAATGACCCGTAGTCTGTTTCTACATTGTTGCTATTGCAATCCCCACAAGTCCACTGTATGCCCGGGGTCACCGTTATGGGCTTAGATTCTAAGTAGGGGCAGTTCAACAATCCGCCTCTAGTGGTGCAATTTCTTTTTAAGCACAGATGGGGCCATGAAACATTAGGGGGTGATTCGTGACTAGAGCCTGTACACAACAAGCCCCAGTTCCATTAAAGCAAAACGGATAGCTGTTGGGATTTGTACAGTTAGCCCCTTCCTTCCCATGCCTAGGTCTAGTGTCCCCACAATCAGAGGGGCCATTAACTACCAATGCCACACACTTACCCTGCACACCTCTCATCCAAGTTCCCCTCTCCCCTTAGCGAGGTTTACTGGAATACTCTACTTCATAAAGTTGACTAGGGTTCCAGGCTGGTGTTGCCACAAATAATGCTTCTACAGACCGTGGTCGCGGGTAACATGTTGCCTGATTCCCGTGCAGCTGGATGTGTGTTCTATAAAACAGATTGTCCTGCTGGCCATGCACGGGCAGAATAACAGTCAGTCCAATGGTTTATTGCAAGTTGATGAGGGAATCCATCATTTACAGTCACTTTGGTGGATCCAGCGATTCTGTCCTTCAACTTTAAGATCTGTCGGAGTCTGAAGAAGCACTTGGTACGGTCCTTTCCACCTTGGCCCAAGCTTGGGGCGATCCCAGTCCCGGACAAGTACAAAATCTCCAATCTGCGGCCACGAAGACCCATCCTGAATCTCGAGGTCTTGTTCCAGTGTCTGCGGAGGCGTTCTGAAGGCGCACTTCACCTGCGAATGGAGAAACTTTAGAGATGATTTTAGCTATCGGAAGAACCTTAGCATTTCTTCTCCTATCATATTTAGGTCAATTTGGGTGGGTGGGCTGGTATTGGCATCCCAGGGTGTTCTGCTGGGTCGGCCATAGACTATTTCCGCTGCTGAAAGCCCAGCAGTAGAGTAGGGTGTCTTTCGCATGTGCTACAAAGCTAGTGACAAAACCTTTAGCCAATTAAGGCCGGTCTCTAATCTCAACTTGGTTCATTTATTTTTAAGTGTTCCGTTAGCTCTTTCCACTATCCCTGCCACCTGCGGGTGGTAGGCACGGTGGAATTGCTGTTGGTTCGTAACGCATCATACAGTTCCTTATTAATCTTTCCTACAAAGTGAGGGCCGTTGTCCGAACTAATTTGTCGCGGCACTCCAAACCTCGGTATTATTTCAGTTAACAATACTTTTACTACTGATGAGGCTTTGTTGTTTGTCGTTGGGAAAGCCTCTATCCACCTACTGAATACGTCTACAATGACAAGACAACATTTATAACAGTTTACGCGCGGTAATTCAATAAAATCTAGCTGAATGCATTCAAATGGTGCACCTGGCAAGGGTGTTTTTCCTAGTAAGCATCTCACCCCCGATCCACATTGTTTTGCTGGCGTGTGAGACATGATGGTATACGAGGCTGGGCTGTCTCAGTCAGTCTGGGGTGCCACCAGGTACGGAGCATAATACCACTCATTCCCTCCTTGCCAAAGTGGATGTCAGAATGCAGAGAGTCAACAAGCATAGGTAACAAAGTATCAGGTACACACATTTGATCGATCGGGGTAACCCAAAGACCTGAGGACGCAGAATGCAAACATCCATGCGCCTTCTAATTATTCTTTTCAGAAGCAGAGGCATCCCCCTGTAAGTGCCGAACAGTGACTATATCTGGCATGCCCGTCTTGTCTGAAGGCGTGAGATTTACCGCATGCTTGTTCATACAGGGTACAATACAAATTTGGTCTGCACCAGCCTGTATAGCAGCCATTTCAGTCCGAGCGTTCCGCCAAGTAAGTATAGAATCAACAAAGGCATGGGCAGCGCATTTGATAATAGTCAATTGTCTAGGGAGGAGGATTGCCTGGAGAAGGTTTTTAACAGACAGGGAATTTTGGATGGGTGCACCCGAGGACGTTAAAAATCCACACTGAGTCCGAAGAAGGGAGTGGTGCATCAGTAAGGTCTGGGAGGGGAGAGGTTAGAAATTGGTTCCTTAGCAGGCAGTCATGTGGAGGGTTCGCTCAGAAATGTGGCTGGGTTAATGGTGGAGCGGCAAGAGATAAGGAATAAATTGCAGAGAGAATCTGGGAACAAGGGGGTAATCCCTGAGTTACAGTGCCCAGGAGAGTGGAGTAGTGGGCAACTGGTCCTTATAATTCAAGTTTAATGGGCCTACTGTAAACCTGTCAGATGTATGCGTGTGTGTAAGTGATGCAGTAGACTGCGACAGTTATGTCCTTGATATCTGAAGAATGGCCGCACATACACAAGAGGAAGAAACAGGAATGTGGGGTTTAAACCACAATGAGATCAGCCATGATCTTAGTGAATGGCAGAGCACATTTGCAAGGCTGAACAGCCTACTCCTGCTCGAAGTCCAAGGTTCACTACTGAGGAATAGCAGGGCGGGGAGGGGGTTATTTGGTGTCAGTGAAGGCCTGCAATACAATTACTGCCATTACAGAGCAGTACGGTATAAAGTAATCAAATTAACAGCTGACAAATCAGACAAAGACAGTAGAAATGCGACAGGAAGTAGTGGGGGTTCAGGATTGGCTGGCTTTAATCACATGGCTCCATAGTAGCCCTGGTGTGTGCAGAAGCTGCAGATGAGAGTAGGATGACTGTGCATGTACAGGCAGTAAACAATGAACACTGGAATGGGGCAGGGGGTTAGGTTCAGAATAGGAGCATTCTCTCCCTCACCGTGTGGACTTAAGTGGAGCACCAAGGAGCGTAGACTGACCAATGGCAGTGATGACGCTAGTGGTAGTGAGGCAGATCGACACACCGGGTAGGACAGCTTCAATGTCCTCTCCACACGATGATTGCTATCAGTTAGGAGGAAGGGCAACAGGGTTAGTACATAAGAGGATTCTCTGCTCTGTGCCTTGTCTCAATTTGCACAGTGTCACAATATCCCATTTGCCAAATTGAACCAGGGAGGCAGTGTGGGCACTAATATTGCAGTGGTGTCCCAAACTTAGACAGAGTGTGGCAGGAGGGGATGAAAACTCTAGTTGGTTTAAAAAATTACCAAGCAAGAGTTGGATGTTTTGGAGATGTGCGTGTACATCACCATCAGTCAACAACTAGTCAAGAATTATAGTGTAAATTGACCAAATTATACATGCTAAAAAAATTAACCGAATTCACCACACACAAAAATCAGAAATTCTTGGAAAAATAAGAGAATTAATGTTTCAGGTCCAGCGACCCTTCCTCAAAACGGGAATGAATGAATGAATGAACGTAAGATTGGGAAGGTATAAGTGTTCGGACATAGGTGTAGAATAGTTACAGTGTCTGTCTCAACCACCCTGCCTTAGTCTGGTTGTTAAGAGGGGAGATCCCCTATGCGAAGGTCAGGACCCTGAAGTGGTGTTGAGACTAAGGACACTGGTGTAGTTAGTAGAGATAAGTAAAAAGTGGAAGCGCTGGATAAGTCAGGTGTCGGAACCCCTTTACATCGGTTATGCCGGGATGACCCCAAAAATGAAGTACAGTACAGACATCTGTTGGCGTGCCTAAACAAAAAATTGGGAAATGAGAATTGGCCATTGGAGGGAACGTGGGATATATTAACTGCCTCAACCTCTCCACCCCTCTCACCCACTCCAACCTCTCCCCCGCAGAACGGGCAGCCCTCCGCTCCCTCCGCTCCAACTCCAAACTCACCATCAAACCCGCAGACAAGGGTGGTGCAGTGGTAGTATGGCGCACTGTCCTCTACATCGCCGAGGCCAAACACCAACTCTCCGACACCTCCTCCTACCGCCCTCTCGATCATGACCCCACCCCCGAGCACCAAACCATCATCTCCAACACCATTCATGACCTCATCACCTCAGAGGATCTCCCACCCACAGCCTCCAACCTTATTATTCCCCAACCCTGCACGGCCCATTTCTATCTCCTTCCCAAAATCCACAAACCTGCCTGCCCTGGTCGACCCATCGTCTCAGCCTGTTCCTGCCCCACGGAACTCATCTCCACCTATCTAGACTCCATTTTCTCCCCTTTGGCCCAGGAACTCCCGACTTACGTCCGTGACACCACCCACGTCCTCCACCTCCTCCAGAGCTTCCAATTCCCTGGCCCCCAACACCTCATTTTCACCATGGACATCCAGTCCCTATACACCTGTATTCCGCATGCAGATGGCCTCAAGGCCCTCCGCTTCTTCCTGTCCCACAGGCTCAACCAGCCCCCCTCCACTGACACCCTCATCCGCCTAGCCGAACTCGTCCTCACCCTCAACAACTTCTCTTTCGATTCCTCCCACTTCCTACAGACAAAGGGGGTGGCCATGGGCACCCGCATGGGCCCCAGCTATGCCTGCCTCTTTGTAGGTTAAGTGGAACAGTTCCTCTTCCGCACCTGCACAGGCCCCAAACCCCACCTCTTCCTCCGGTACATTGATGACTGTATCGGCGCCACCTCTTGCACCCCAGAGGAGCTCGAACAGTTCATCTACTTCACCAACACCTTCCACCCCAACCTTCAGTTCACCTGGGCCATCTCCAGCACATCCCTCACCTTCCTGGACCTCTCAGTCTCCATCTCAGGCAACCAGCTTGTAACTGATGTCCATTTCAAGCCCACCGACTCCCACAGCTACCTAGAATACACCTCCTCCCACCCACCCTCCTGCAAAAATTCCATCCCCTATTCCCAATTCCTCTGCCTCCACCGCATCTGCTCCCATGATGAGGTAATCCATTCCCACACATCCCAAATGTCCATGTTCTTCAAGGACCGCAACTTTACCCCCACAGTGGTCGAGAATGTCCTTGACCACGTCTCCCGCATTTCCCGCAACACATCCCTCACACCCCGCCCCCGTCACAGCAACGCAAAGAGGATCCTCCTCGTTCTCACACACCACCCCACCAACCTCCGGATACAACGCATCATCCCCTGACACTTCCGCCATCTACAATCCGACCCCACCACCCAAGACATTTTTCCATCCCCACCCTTGTCTGCTTTCCGGAGAGATCACTCTCTCCGTGACTCCCTTGTTCGCTCCACACTGCCCTCCAACCCCACCACACCCGGCACCTTCCCCTGCAACCGCAGGAAGTGCTACACTTGCCCCCACACCTCCTCCCTCACCCCCATCCCAGGCCCCAAGATGACTTTCCATATTAAGCAGAGATTCACCTGCACATCTGCCAATGTGGTATACTGTATCCATTGTACCCGGTGTGGCTTCCTCTACATTGGGGAAACCAAGCGGAGGCTCGGGGACCGTTTTGCAGAACACCTCTGCTCGGTTCACAATAAACAACTGCAGTCCCAGTCGCGAACCATTTCCACTCCCCCTCCACTTCTTTAGATGACATGTCCATCCTGGGCCTCCTGCAGTGCCACAATGATGCCACCCGAAGGTTGCAGGAACAGCAACTCATATTCCGCCTGGGAACCCTGCAGCCCAATGGAATCAATGTGGACTTCACCAGCTTCAAAATCTCCCCTTCCCCCACCGCAACCCAAAACCAGCCCAGTTTGTCCCCTCTCCCCACTGCACCACACAACCAGCCCAGCTCTTCCCCATCCACCCACTGCATCCCAAAACCAGTCCAGCCTGCCTCTGCCTCTCTAACCTGTTCTTCCTCTCACCTATCCCTTCTTCCCGCCCCAAGCCGCACCTCCATCTCCTACCTACTAACCTCATCCCACCTCCTTGACCTGTCCGTCTTCCCTGGACTGACCTATCTCCTCCCTACCTCCCCACCTATACTCTCCTCTCCACCTATCTTCTTTTCTCTCCATCTTCGGTCCCCCTCCCCCTCTCTCCCTATTTATTCCAGAACCCTCACCCCATCCCCCTCTCTGATGAAGGGTCTAGGCCCAAAACGTCAGCTTTTGTGCTCCTGAGATGCTGCTGGGCCTGCTGTTCATCCAGCCTCACATTTTATTATGTGGGATATAGATCTATGTACTAAAGCAGAAGAGGCACTGGAAAGGGTTAATGTCATTCTGGAGAAAGAGAGCTGAGGAGTTGACTGAAAACTCAAAACTGGTCAGTTAGGTGGATAATGCACGTAGGAAAGAGATCAGTGCCTATGATAGTGAGGGGAAACCTAAACCTGGGGAAGTTTTAAAACTGCAATCTGAGGGCCACGAGATGAATGAAAGGGAAGGAGTTCAACAAGAAAGGCTGGAGAGAGAACAACGAGACAAAGAACGGGGTCTAGAGCGGCAGGCCGCGTTGACAGAAAACAAAAAATCGGAAGTATCTCCTGACATATCTGGCATGCCGATGTTGTTCCAAATTAGTAATACAGATGAGCAAGATAAGGAGGACTGGGGAAGGCACCCCTCTGCCCTATCGGGACCACTACCCCCTCCACAACCCTAACCGTCCTTGGCCAACCTACATCTGCAGGCACCCCAACACTGCCATCAGTCCCAGCAATCGCCTGCAGCCCTATCACCGTCACCGTACGCTGACCACACCAAACCTCCTGCTATAGAATCTCCAAGCCTTCAGTAGTCAGCCCACATGAATCTCCTGACAAAACCGCGGCTTGTACAGATTCTATCTCCTGTCGAACTAGGTCTGAAATTAAACAGACAAACAGGAAGCAGAATACAGAACAGACCGTTAGTGGGCAAGAGGAGGGACGGCAGGATTCTTTTAAAACCCACAAGGGAAGTGCGGGAAAACATAAGTCCCGTGTACAGTTCACTGGACCCTTTAGCACCTGTTTAGTGTTCCCTAGCGATTCTACAAGCAGCGAAGAGTATGATAGTCCTGACTCACAGGCAGGGGATAGTGAATGTGAGGACAGAGTTTGGGAGAGACCCTCGGATAACCGTCCCCTAAAGAAGGACCCCCGTAAGAAAAATCACCGACAATTTCCTAATTGCACAGCCCCTCACCCGAACCCAACACAAAAAGGGGTCAAAATATAATGCAGATCTATACCCTTTGGAAGCCACAAGAGATTTGTTCAGTTATGTCAAGGGCCCCTGATCGAAAGACTAACCCAGAAGATTTTATAGATTACATCCTGGGCACTTTTCAAATATATCAAGCCACCACCACCCCCCCCCCCCCCCCCCCAAGATCTCTTTAGCCATTGCTGCATCTATGCTGCGCTGTCCAGCCCTCAGGGTCAGTCCCAGGAACTTGACCTCCCTCAACCCTAACTGTGCCTTCTTAGGGTTTACCTTTAACCCGCTCTTGCACAGGGGTTGTAACAACTCACTAAGTAGGGGGCCATGTTCCTCACTATTGTCTGTGAACAACAGGATGTCGTCCACGTACTGTACAAGCCTGTGTGGCTCAATGAAATCTTTTAAACAGTCTGCCATACACTGGCGGGGAATGCTGGGGCTATTATGGAAACCCTGTGGCAGACAACTCCACGTGTACTGTTGTCCTTTAAAAGTAAATGCAAATTTGTACTGGTCCTCCTGCCGGACCGGGACAGACCAGAAACCATTAGAAATATCCAGCACCGTGAAATTCCACCCCCTCCCACCCCCGCTTTAAAGCAGGAGAGCGCCTTTCCATCAATGGCACGCGCCATTGTTTTGAAATTCACAACCACTTATCCAGGTAATTGATACCTCTTGAAACTGCCGGCTGCGGTTTCTCCCACAGCTGTGGCTCCGCTGGGTCCTAGGGCCCGTCGTCGATTCCAGTTCTGAGGACAGGTCGCTGAACCTGAAACATTAATTCTTTCTTTTAAGAATTTCTGATTTTTGTGTGCGATAAATTTGGTTAATTTTTCAGCATGTGTAATTTGGTCAATCAGTTGTACTTTTCTCCTGTAACCAGTGAAAGGAATCCTGGAGCCATGATTTTCCTGACTGTGCTAGAACAAAATTATTTGACAGAAATGGTGCCTGCTTCTGTTTAAGAGCAACCTTTATGGTGAACCCTTCAACCACTATTCTGGGTCTGTTCAAATAGTGTTTACACTATAATTCTTGAGTAGCTGTTGACTGATGGTTGTGTACGCACACATCAACAAACATCCAACTCTTGCTTGGTAATTTTTTAAACCAAACAGAGTTTTCTTCCCCCCTCCTGCCACTCTCTCTCTAAGTTCGGGAACCACTGCAATGTTAGTGCCCATACTGCCTCCCTGGTTCAGTTTAGCAAACGGGATGTTGTGACACTGTGCAAATGAGACATGTCACAGAGCAGAGATTCCTCCTGTGTACTAACCCTATTGCCCTTCCTCCCAAACGATAGCAATCATCATGTGGAGTGGGTATTGAAGCTGTCCCAGCCCGTGTGTAGGCCTGCCTCACTACCACCAGCGTCATCACTGCCATTGGTCAGTCTACGTCCTTGGTGCTCCCCTTAAGTACGCAAGGTGAGGGAGAGAATGCTCCTATTCTGAACCCATCCCCTGCCCCATCCCAGTGTTCACTGTTTACTGCCTGTAAGTGGAAAGTCGTCCTACTCTCGTCTGCTGCTTCTGCACACACCAGGGCTGCTATGATTAAGTGATTAAAGCCAACCTATCCTGAACCCCCACTACGTGCTGTAGCATTTCTTCTGTGTTTGAATGATTTGTTAGCTGATAACTTGATTACTTTCCTTTGTATCGTACAGCTCTGTTAAGGCAGTGATTGTGTTCCAGGCCTTCGCTGACACCACCCCCCCCCCCCCACTGACACCGCCCCCCCCAACATTCCTGCTTCTTCCTCTTGTGTATGTGCTGCCATTCTTCAGATATCAAGGACATAACTGTCGCAGTCTGCTACATCACTACTGCGTCATACTGAAACTGACAGGTTTACAGTAGGCCCTTTAAACTTGAACTCTAACGACCGGTTGCCTACTACTCCACTCACCTGGACACTGTAGCTCAGGGATTAGCCCTTGTTCCCAGATTATCCCTGCGATTTATTCCTTATCTCTTCCTGCTCGACTATTGTTGATGGCAGTTCCTCCATATCCCTCTTGGGTAACCCATCTCTGGATATGCGATTGTCCATGCTACCTCCACATTAGAATCGGCGGTATTTGAGACTCCGATGTGCTCAGCAGACAGTAATTTTTGCCCTCACCCGACCCTGCATTCTCGCCGCAGGGAAGCCAGCAAATATTTATACCGACTCTTGGTATGCCTTCGGAGTCTCCCACGACTTTGGCCAGTTGTGGTCTCAGCGTGGATTTTTAACGTCCGCGGGTATGCCCATTCAGAATTCCCTGCACGTTAGAAACCTTCTCCAGGCAATCCTCCTCCCTAAACAATTGGCTATTATCAAATGCGCTGCCCATGCCTCCAATCATTCTAAAGTTACTCAGGGCAAAACTCGGGCTGATGTGGCTGCTAAACAGGCTGCTGCAGACCAAATTTTTATTGTGCCCTCTATGAACAAAAGGCGGTGAATCGCACGCCTCTTCAGACAAGACAGGCATGCCAGATACAGTCACTGTTCAGGCCCTTACAGGGGGACGCCTCTGCTTCTGAAAAGGATATTTGGAAGGCGCACGGATGTTCGCATTCTGCGTCCTCAGGTCTTTGGGTTACCCCGATCGATCAAGTGTGTGTCCCTGATACTTTGTTACCTATGCTTGTTGACTGTCTGCATTCTGACACCCACTTTGGCAAGGAGCGAATGAGTGGTATTATGCTCCGTACCTGGTGGCATCCCAGACTGACTGAGGCAGCCCAGCCTCGTGTAGCATCATGTCTCACATGCCAGCAAAACAATGTGGATCAGGGGGTGAGATGCTCACCAGGAAAAACACCCTTGCCAGGCGGGCCGTTTGAATGCATTCAGCTAGATTTTATTGAATTACCGCGCGTAAACTGTTACAAATATTGTCTTGTCATTGTAGATGTATTCAGTAGGTGGATAGAGGCTTTCCCAACGACAAACAACAAAGCCTCAACAGTAGTAAAACTATTAACTGAAATAATACCGAGGTTTGGAGTGCCGCGACAAATTAGTTCGGACAACGGCCCTCACTTTGCAGGAAAGATTAATAAGGAACTGTATGATGCGTTACGAATCCAACAGCAATTCCACCGTGCCGACCACCCCCAGGCGGCGGGGATAGTGGAAAGAGCTAACAGAACACTTAAAAATAAATGAACCAAGTTGAGATTAGAGACCGGCCTTAATTGGCTAAAGGTTTTGCCACTAGCTTTGTATCACATGGGAATAACACCCAACTCTACGACTGGACTCTTAGCAGAAATAGTCTATGGCTTACCCAGCAGAACACCCTGGGATGCCAACACCAGCCCACCCACCTAAATTGACCTAAATGTGATGGGAGAAGAAATGCAAAGGTGCTTCCGACAACTAACATCATCTTTAAAGTTTCTCCATTCGCAAGTGAAGTGCGCCTTCAGACCGCCTCTGCAGACACCGGACCAAGACCTCAAGAATCAGGATGGGTCTTCGTGGCTGCAGATTGGAGATTTTGTACTTGTCCGGCACTGGAATCGTCCCAAGCTTGGACCAAGGTGGAAAGGGCCATATCAAGTGCTTCTTCAGACTCCGACAGCTCTTAAAATTGAAGAACAGAATCACTGGATCCACCAAAGTGACCGTAAACGATAGATTCCCTCATCAACTTGCAATAAACCGTTGGAATGACTATTATTTTGCCCGTGCATGGCCAGCAGGACAATCTGTTTTATAGAACACACATCCAGCTGCACGGGAATCAGGCAACATGTTACCCGCGACCACGGCCTGTAGAAGCATTATTTGTGGCAACACCAGCCTGGAACCCTAGTCAGCTTTATGAAGTAGAGAATTCCGGTAAATCTTGCTGAGGGGAGAGGGGAACTTGGATGAGAGGTGTGCAGGGTAAATGTGTGGAATTGGTAGTTAATGGCCCCTCTGGTTGTGGGGACACTAGACCTAGGCATGGGAAGGAAGGGGCTAACTGTACAAATCCCAACAGCTATCTGTTTTGCCTTAATAGGGCTGGGGTTTGTTGAGTGCCTGCTGTAGTCACGAATCACCCCCATAACTTTCCCTGGCCCAATCGGTGGGCAAAGAGAAATTGCACCACCAGAGGAGGACTGTTGAACTACTCCAGTTAGAATCTAAGCCAGTAACGGTGACCCCGGGCATACAGTGGACTTGTGGGGATTGCAATAGCAACAATGTAGAAACGGACTACGGGTCATTTCCATTTAACTCCGCAAATTTCCATCCATATCGGAGTCAGTCCTCCGGGAATACCTATCAAGGAATACGTGAGTCTGTGACCTGCTACCGGGCTAAGAAGGGATTTGATTTCCTCCTTAACGGGACCTTCACTACTGCCACTCCAACTTTGCTGGTGTTGTTTGCCCTTGGGACCATTGGGCCCCTCACGGTCCCTTGACCCCAACAAGCACGAATTCAACGGCCAATTGTCACATGCTTCCTGAGCCGGGGGTTTTGAGCTACGTGGCCGAACCTGATTGCCTTGGGCTCCTCCTTGAGAATACGGCTTCCTGGGAACTGTCAGCTTGGGAGGCTCCCCTGGGGTGGTGGCCACAAAAAAATCGAAATTACCGTGTATGTGGACTTACCGCCCTCGGAAACAGTACAATGACGGCATTGGAGGCAGTCAACCAAGAATTAGCCGAACTTCGGCTCTATGCTCAGCAAACCCGGTATGCAGTGGACTACCAGCTAGCTCAGCAAGGAGGAGTATGCGCTATTATCGGGGACAAGTACATTACCCACGTCACCAACGAGTCCTATAACATTACCCAGGCTGTCCAAGCAATACAGGGGCAGTTGGAACAGCACAGTGAGGGACCCCGGCCCGGGGAGGGTTTGTTGGGATGGCTTATGAGTTGTTCTTGGGGCTCATACTGGCTACATGGATTAGTTGTTCTAGTAGTTATGCTGTACATTTATGTCATGCCTGAACCCTTGCTGCAGATTTGTGTTTGACAGGCTGGCAGCTCCTTCTCGACCCCGATGTAGGTTGTCATGAAATGATAAAAGGAGGGAATGAGATGTTATCGTGATAACATCCCATTGATTTCTATACTTCTATAAATTAATGTCCTTTATCTGCTTACACAAAGGTATGCAGACACTGCCTTAAAACTTCCTGCCCAACTAGAAGTTAGGTTTAAAACTTTGTAATTCCTCATCTTCCTACACATAGGTGTGCACACACTGCCATAAGCTTCATGCCTGAATAGAATTAGAGTTAAACTGTGCAAATCTTTATCTTCCTGCATGGTGTGTAAGTGGAAACTGTCTCAAATAAAGTTAAATGAGGAGCATTTGTAAAGGTGTGAGACTTCTGAAGTATGTAACTTCCGTTTCTGACACTGACTTTTGTTCAAGCCAGGCACTTCGGCAACTTGAAATTACATTCTGCCACTTCGGCAACTTGGAATCGGCTCCTGCCATTAGCAGTCACTTCACGAACGGTTGAAACTATATCCTGCTCTCTTTGTGTTTTTGATGTAATAATTGTTTTGTATCATGTCTTTGTCTGCCGCAGTAATTGTTTGATGTATCTTGCCATTGTGAGATGTAAAATTGCTTTATGTAGCATACACTTGATAAGGTATAAGAAGCAGGGACTGTCCGCTGCTCGGGGAGAATTGCTTACGAGACTCTCCACTCTGTGCTGGGTTGAGTACAGTGATTCTGCAGAGCTTGTACTTGCTTTGTAACAAAGAGTTTGTGTTTTTCTAAACAGGTCAGCGTCTTGGTATTGCATCAAGTCCGTGAGGGTCTCCAAAAACGAACCTAACAATTAGAGTAAACAAAAGTAGTACTTTCTAGATTCCAAGGCACCCATTGCGAGGGCCAGTTGTGATGGAGTCATAACACCTTGAGGTGCCCAAGATAATTTTCAGGCAATAGGGTTCAAATCTCATCAAGGCACCTTACGGAATTCCAGTTCAATCAACAAACTCTGGAATTGAAAACTGGCCCACTAAAATATCATTGATTGGTGCTAATGCAGAACTGGTTCAATAATATCTACCAGACAAGGCAAAATTATCTGGTTTGGCCTACTTGTGAAACTATTCCACGGAAATGCGGTTGGCAGTCATCAGCTCTCTGAAATGGCTCAGTGAATGATGACGGATAGGCAATAATTCTTGGCTTTTCTGGTGATGCCCACATCCCAACAAACAATACATAAATAAAATGTACGAAATTGTCATCAGATGCACATTGAATGTAGCCTTGAATGCCTATTCTTTATGAATACTGAATACTTTGTTGAATACTGAGATACAGGCTATTAGACTAGACGGGATTGAGGTTCAGAAGGCAATTCTGAAAAGTGTGAAAACAGATAAGTCCCCTGGGCTGGATGGGATTTATCCAAGGATTCTCTGGGAAGCTAGGGAGGAGATTGTAGACCCTTTGGCTTTGGTCTTTTTGTCATCAATGTCTACAGGAAGAGTGCCAGAAGACTGGAGGATAGCAAATGTTGTCTCCTTGTTCAAGAAGCGGGGGAGGGACAACTCTGGTAATTATAGACCAGTGAGCCTTACTTCAGTTGTGGGTAAAGTGTTGGAGAAAATTATAAGAGACAGGATTTATAATCATCTAGAACGGAACACTTTGATTAGGGATAGTCAACACGGTTTTGTGAAGGGTAGGTCATGCCTCACAAAACTTCTTGAGTTCTTTGAAAAGCTGAATAAACAGGTGAATGAGAGTAAAGTGGTTGATGTGGTGTATATGGATTTCAGTAAAGCTTTTGATAAGCTTCCCCATGGTAGGCTATTGCAGAAATATGGATCACGGGATTGAGAGTGATTTAGCAGTTTAGATCAGAAATTGGCTAGCTGTAAGAAGACAGAGGGTGGTGGTTGATGGGAAATGTTCATCCTGGAGTTCAGTTACTAGTGGTGTACCGCAAGGATCTGTTTTGGGGCCACTGCTGTTTGTCATTTTTATAAATGACCCAGATGCGGCCGTACAAGGATGGGTTAGTAAATTTGCGGATGACACTAAAGTTGTTCGAGTGAAGAGTGTGGAAGGATGTTGCAGGTTACAGAGGTACAGAGATAAGCTGCAGAGCTGGGCTGAGAGGTGGCAAATGGAGTTTAATGTGGAAAAGTGTGAGGTGATTCACTTTGGAAGGAGTAACAGGAATACAGAGTACTGGGCTAATGGTAAGCTTCTTGGTAGTGTGGATGAGCAGAGAGATCTCGGTGTCCATGTGCATAGATCTCTGAAAGTTTCCACCCAGGTTGATAGGGTTGTTAAGAAGTCATATGTTGTGTTAGGTTTTAATGGTAGATGGATTGAGTTTTGGAGCCATGAGGTCATGTTGCAGCTTGTCAAAACTCTGGTGCGGCTGCACTTGGCGTATTTCATACAGTTCTGGTCGCCACATTATAGGAAGGATGTGGAAGCATTTGAAAGGGTGCAGAGGAGATTTACCAGGATGTTGCTTGGTTTGGAGGGAAGGTCTTATGAGGAAAGGCGGAAGGACTTGAGGATGTTTTCATTAGAGCGAAGAAGGTTAAGAGGTGACTTAATAGAGACATACAAAATGATTAGAGGATTAGATAGGGTGGACAACGAGAGCCTTTTTCCTCAGATGGTGATGGCTAGGATGAGGGGACATAGCTTTAAATTGAGGGGTGATAGATATAGGGCAGATGTCAGAGGTACACTCTTTACTCAGAGAGTAGTAGGGGTGTGGATTTCCCTGCCTGCAACAGTAGTAGACTCTCCAAGTTTAAGGGCATTTAAATCGTCATCGGATAAACATATGGATGATAATGGAATAGTGTAGGTTAGATGGGCTTCAGATTGTTTTCACAGGTCGGCGCAACATCGAGGGCTGAAGTGCCTGTACTGCGCTGTAATGTTCTATGTTCTATGTTCCATGAAGTTCACAGTTGCTTCAACATCTGATTGACAGCTCAAACGCTGCAGCATCTAACTTTCTCCTCTTCTGTCAGCTGGAAAGCGCTGATGATCTCTAGCTGTCATATGCTGAGACACCATTAGGTGGTAATATTCTATGGCATATGTCTGCCACATCAGGGAATGTTAAAGACTTCTTTGAAAATCCTGCGGTAAAATGTAAAATGTTTACAAAATACAAACCACGTAAATTACGTTTTGAAATTCAGATTGTTTAATTGTTTACTTAAATATTTTGATATTTCATGAATTGTTCTCAACTTCATTGCTTAGACTTGGTCTGTGAAACCTCAGCTGCACCTAAACTGTGCTTTAGACCGCTTTCACACTGAATCAATAAGTAAAGATAGGACATTAGTACCGTCTTGTATATTTAAAAATTCATCATTATCTTATATCGGAGGTTCTAGATTTCCTTCGTCAAACATCTAATGTGATTGTATGATCTCTATGTTTGCGCTCTTATTATTACCACTGCATCAATGAGCACAGTAATACACTTTAATCGTAGACAGCTGTTGAATTGTTATGCTAAACATTGCCACACATTACCATCACCGTCCACAGGTATCAGCCGTTTTTTTACGGGAACACATTGTACAACTACACAGTCATAGTGGAAACAAATGCTATCTCTGCACTGAGGACACCTCTGTGTTATGTGGTACTCTCACCATGCTAATTGCGATGGATTTTAAATCCTTCTGGCAACTCAAGGCTGTGAGGTCATGAGACGTTATGTGCTTTCATCAGTAGCAAAATTGTATTCAACCATAATCTTTAACTTTTTGGTACAGCCCTAACTCACTCATTACCATCAATTTTGGTTCAATGCAGCAAGTGCAAGACGATGACAAGATCAACAACAGGCATATAGTCTGGTGAAATTACAACACAGAATTATTTGCATAACAACCAGCAGAAAGAGCATGTAATGGAGAAACCAAGGAATCACACACACAATGGATCACGTCCAAGCTCTGCAGTCCTGCCACAATCAATGGTGAATGGTGGTGGACTATTAAACAACGTAACCAACTGCTCAAATATTCCCAGCGTTATTGATGGGGGAGCCGAGCGCATCAGTGCAACAGACAAAGCTGAGGCACTTGCAACAATCTTCAGCCAGAAGTACCCCGTTGGTAATACATCTCAGCCCACTCCAAAGGTCTCCAGCATCACAGATTGCAGTCTTCAGCGACTTCAATTCACTCCACTTGATATTAAGAAACGATTGATGGCACGGGATGTTGAAAAGATTATTGGCCCTGATAGCCTTTGGGCAATAGTATAGGAGACTTGTACCCTCGACCAAGATGCGCCCAGACTCAAGCAATTCCAGAACTTTTGCGGTTCTGGCATTCGCCCAACAACGTGGACAATCGCTTGGTCCACAGAAATAAAACGATGAATCCAAGCCACCCATTACCACCCAAACAGTCTACTCTAAAGTCATCAGAAAAGTGATGGAATGCGTAGTCGGGCATTATCAAATGACCCCTGATTAGAATTAAGCTATATATTGTCGTTTGATTTCAGTTCATCTGGAAATTAGTAGTGGCTTTACCTTCGAGCCAGGAGGTTTATGTTCAACTTCCATTTGCTCCAGTGATGTTTAGTGAGATGTTAATGTGATAACATCCCATTGATTTATATACTTCTATAAATTAAAGTCTTTTATCTGCATTTGATTCCTACGCAGAGACTTTAGTTTATAGAAGTAAACTCTTATCTACCGACACATAGGTATGCAGGTACTGCCCTGAAGCTTCCTGCCCAGCTAGGAATTCAGTGTAAAGCTTTTGTAACTCCTTTTCTTATCACCCATCGGTATGCAGACACTGTCTTAAGCTTCCTGACTGAATTAAAATTAGAATCAAACTGTTTCAAATAAGGTTAGGTGGGGAAAATTTGTAAAGGTGTGAAACCTCTAAAGCATGTAACTTCTGTCGCTGACAAAGGGGCCAGGGCACTGGTTCTGTTCTAGCCAGACACACTGGCAACTAAAAATCAGAGTCTGTCCCGGACATCAACTGGAAATCGCCTCCTGCCATTAGCAGCTACTTCACTAGCAATCGATACTGTATGCTGGTCTTTCATGTTCTTGATGCAATACTTGTTTGGTATCCTGTCTTTGTCTGCTGTAGTAATTGTTTCATGAATCATGTCTTTTGTAAAGTATAAAAAGCGGGGACTGTCCGCTGCTCGGAGAGAATTACTTGCGAGACTCTGCACTCTGTGCCGGATTGAGTACAGTTATTCTCCACAGCTTGTACTTGCTTGGTGATAAAAGGATTTGTGTTTTTCGAAACAGGTCAGTCTCTTGTTATTGCAGCAAGTCCGTGAGGGTCTCCGAAAACGAACCTGACATTGTAACATCTATGCAGTGATTAGTTGGAATAGATTTTTAAAACGATCGGTTTCAGTTCGTGAGCGCGACGTAGATCCCTTCTTGTTGTAGCTGAGTCGCAAACATGGTCAACAGAACTCAACGCAAGAGGAAACGTGAAAGTACCTCTGATATGTCTGGCAACATTTGACCCAGTACGGCATCGAGTAGACTCAACAAGTCCAGAATTACGCAGAAAACTCATCTATTTTAGGTCATATCTAGCACAAGGAAAGAAGGCTGCGTTGTTTGGCAGTAAATAGTCTCAATTCCAGACATTTCTGCAGGGGTTCCTCAGAGTACTGTTGTAGGCCCAAACATTTGCAATTTCTTCATTAATGACCTCACTTCCATCATGAAGTCAAAAGTGTCGATGTTCAGTAATAATTTCACAATGTTCAACAGCTCACTCACGGCTTCTCAAATATGAAGTGTTGGCTGACCATATGTAGCAAGGCACAAACAACAAGGAACCAAATATAAGCGATAAATAACATTTACAGGGCAGAAGTGCCAGGGAGTGACATTTCCTGCTTAATCAATATTCTAGTGTGCCCAGAAACTGAACTGGAGAAACTACGGCTGCAAGAGTAATTCAGAAGTTCGGCAGCAAATAACTCACCTGCTAACTCGTAAAATCTGTCAACCGTCTACAAGCGTGACGCAGGCATGTTGTGGAATGCTCTGCACTAGCGTGGAGAGCAAGAAGCTCCATACCATCCCGGAAAAGCAGCCCGTGTGATTGGCACTACATTCAGTCTCTCCAACATACACTCCCATCACCACAGTCGACCGGGCCGCTACCTACAAAATGCACTGCAGTAACCCAGCAAGTATCCTTCGTCAGCACCTTACAAACTGACACCTCCATCACCTAAAAGGTGATCTTATGTTTGGAAATACCATCACCTGCAAGGTGTTCTCTAAGTCACAGGCCATTGGACTTGGAATTATCTGTCACTGTATCAAAATCCTGAACTCCGTTCCGAATAGTGCCGTGAGTATACCTACATCCCTCGGCCCCATCCTTTTTTATCGCACCCCACAACACATAAAGAGCCTTGTATCAAGGAGATGTCTCTACAACAACTTGTCAAGAGAAATTGGGGACGTGATAAAGGTTGGCCTATTCACTGATGCCCCTCCACCCTGGAGTAAATTAGACGTAAAGGTACCAGCGGAGAACTGCAGAAATGCAAGCGTTTTATTCCTGCTCAGTAGAAACAACACACAGGACGCCTGCAGGCCAAACAGCCAAACGTTAGCAGTTGGGAAACGTTTGGAGACAGCGATTTGTCATAACATTAGCAGGCATGTGGCGAAATCAGGATTTATAAGTGAAATCTAGGGAGGATATATTAAAGGGAAATGGTGTTTAACAAGGTCGATTTTGTGAAACACTAAAGAAAGATTCTGAACAGTGAATATTCGGTGCTTTGTAACTGGAGTTATAAACGGACCATTTGATACACTACCACATAATAAGCATGTTAGCTAAGATGAAGTCATTTCTATTACATCGCCACTATTAAATATTTAGCTAAATGACAGAGATTGGTGAGCAGTTGTTCCCAGACTTGGGTTAGTATGTACTTTTCTTACTCCAAAAATCACTGATGAGGCCATTGCTCTCCTGTCATTATGGACTGTTGGCTTGGATATGCAGGCTTTTTTAAAAATTAGAGAAGACAGTAACTCGGAATTGTAGCAAACCTTGAGGAGAATGATCAGATATTTCAACAGGACATGAACAAACGCGGTTTTCCCATGGCAAATGAATTTTTACAAGCTGAGGTGAGAAGTAATTTCGATAATATAAATTGTAAATGTAATTGCAATATAAATGTAAGTGAATGACTTCCACCATCCATCCTTTAGGACGATCAGTCCTGAACTAACTTCGCCTTCTTCCATATGAACAAGTAAAACCTACTTCAGTAACTTATTTTTCGCAAGGACCGCAATGGTCATTTGTCGATTACTACCCTCCGTTTTCGCGCTCCCTTATATTTTGGGGGCTTCTGAAATAAAGCATTTTCCATCTAATCTTTGTTCCTGGGTGTGCTGCATCTTTTGTTTCGTTGGATTCAATCCTTCTGGCATAATAGTAGATGGCTTTGACATATCATTTTTACAAAAAAACACGTTGCATTCTCCTTTTTGAGTGCGAGCAGCAGCGGAGGCAAGACGGACCCGGAAGACTGCAGCTAAGGTAAAGCAGTTTATTTTTAAAATTACTTACCGGTAGCGGGCAGCGGTGTTTTTTTTTCCTCTTTCAGAGAAGGAGCGGGAGCATCAGAGGAAGTGACGAGGACCAGAGGGGCAGCCGGGAAGGAAAGCAGTGACCATATATATCAGCAAGGCGGCTTAACCCGAGACTCTACAACTGTAGTGTCTCCCACCCGCCGCCCTCCTCTAACTTAGTTAATAAGGTAAGGTTCATTCTAAACTTTCTCTATTGAACATAAGTTTGTTATTATTACTTGAAGTGAGCTTTCTGCTTTAGTATTGAGTGGGTGTTCAGATAAGTGGGGTATGGATGCTAGGGCAGTTGCTTGCTCCTCCTGCAAAATGTGGCAGTTGGGAGATGTGGCACACGTCTCCGCTGGCTACATCTGCGGGAAGTGCACCCAGCTACAGCTCCTTGAAAACCGTGTTAGGGAAATGGAGCTGGAGCTGGATGAACTACGGATCATTCGGGAGGCAGAGGGGGTAATTGAGAGGAGTTATCGGGAGTTGGTCACTCCTAAGGCTCAGGACGAGGATAGATGGGTTACAGTTAGGGGGAGGAAAGGGGACAGACAGACAGTGCAGAGATCCCCTGTGGGCATTCCCCTCAGCAATAAGTATACCGTTTTGGATACTGCTGGGGGGGTTGACCTACCAGAGGAAAGCCATAGTAGTCAGTTCTCTGGCACTGAGCCTGACACTGTGGCAAAGAAGGGAAGGGGGCAGAATAGAAAAGTACTCGTGGTAGGGGACTCGATAGTTAGGGGAATCGACAGGAGATTTTGTGGGCAAGATCGGGATTCCCGGAAGGTATGTTGCCTCCCTGGTGCCAGGGTCCGGGACGTCTCCGATCGGGTGTATAAAGTTCTGAAAGGGGAGGGTGAACAGCCAGAAATCGTGTTACATATTGGCACAAATGATATAGCCAGAAATAGGTTTGAGGATATAAAAAGTGATTTCAGGGAGTTAGGATGGAAGCTGCAGAGCAGGACGAACAGAGTAGTGTTCTCTGGTTTACTACCGGTGCCACGAGATAGCGAGGTGAGGAACAGGGAGCGGGCGCAGCTGAACACGTGGCTACGCAGCTGGTGTAGGAGGGAGGGTTTCAGATATGTTGATAATTGGGATGCCTTCTGGGAAGGTGGGACCTGTACAAGAAGGACGGGTTGCATCTGAACTGGAAGGGGACCAATGTCCTGGGTGGAAGGTTTGCTCGAGTAGTTCGAGAGGGTTTAAACTAGTATGGCAGGGGGGTGGGAACCTGAGCTGTATACCAGAGGTGAGCGTTGATGCAGGTGAGGCAGTAGCAAGAGGTAGACCAGCTAGTGGGAAGGATTTTCCTGGGAAGGAACCAAGGGATCGGTTAAAGTGTGTTTGCTTTAATGCAAGGAGTATCAGGAATAAAAGTGATGAACTTAGAGCATGGATCAGTACCTGGTGCTATGATGTTGTGGCCATAACAGAGACATGGGTTTCTCATGGGCTGGAATGGTTGCTCGATATTCCAGGGTTTAGAACATTTAAAAAGAATAGGGAGGGGGGAAAAAGAGGAGGGGGTGTAGCACTACTAATCAGAGAGGGTATCACAGCTACAGAAGCTTCCATTGTCGAGGAAGATCTGCCTACTGAGTCAGTATGGGTGGAAATTAGGAGCAGCAAGGGAGTAGTCACCTCGTTAGGGGTTTACTACAGGCCCCCCAATAGCAGCAGGGAGATTGTAGAAAGCATAGGTCGACAGATTTTGGAAAAGTGTGGACGCAGTAGGGTTGTTGTAATGGGTGACTTTAACTTTCCTAATATTGATTGGAACCTCCTTCGAGCAGAAGATTTGAATGGAGCTGTTTTTGTAAGGTGTGTTCAGGAGGGTTTCCTAACGCAGTACGTTGACAGGCCGACGAGGGGAGAGGCCATTCTAGACTTGGTGCTCGGAAACGAGCCGGGGCAGGTATCAGATCTTGTGGTGGGAGAGCATTTTGGTGATAGTGACCATAACACTCTCTCATTCTACATAGCTATGGAGAAGGAGAGGATTAGGCAGAATGGGAGGATATTTAATTGGGGAAGAGGAAACTATGATGCGATTAGACACGAGTTAGGAAGCATGGACTGGGAGCAGTTGTTCCATGGTAAGGGAACTATAGACATGTGGAGATGGTTTAAGGAACAGTTGTTGGGAGTGATGAGTAAATATGTCCCTCTGAGACAGGCAAGACGGGGTAAGATAAAGGAACCTTGGATGACGAGAGCGGTGGAGCTTCTAGTGAAAAGTAAGAAGGTAGCTTACATAAGGTGGAGGAAGCTAGGGTCAAGTTCAGCTAGAGAGGATTACATGCAGGCAAGGAAGGAGCTCAAAAATGGTCTGAGGAGAGCCAGGAGGGGGCACGAGAAAGGCTTGGCAGAAGGAATCCGGGAAAACACAAAGGCATTTTACACTTACGTGAGGAATAAGAGAATGGTCAAAGAAAGAGTAGGGCCGATCAGGGATAGCATAGGGAACTTGTGTGTGGAGCCTGAGGAGGTAGGGGAAGCCCTAAATGAGTTTTTTTGCTTCTGTCTTTACGAAAGAAACGACCTGTGTAGTGAATGAAACCTTTGAAGAGCAGGTGTGCATGCTGGAATGGATAGAGATAGAGGAAGCTGATGTACTGAAAATTTTGTCAAACATTAAGATTGACAAGTCGCCAGGCCCGGATCAGATTTGTCCTCGGCTGCTTTGGGAAGCGAGAAATGCAATTGCTTCGCCACTTGCGAAGATCTTTGCATCCTCGCTCTCCACTGGAGTCGTACCTGAGGACTGGAGAGAGGCAAATGTAATTCCTCTCTTCAAGAAAGGAAATAGGGAAATCCCCGGCAATTATAGACCGGTAAGTCTCACGTCTGTCGTCTGCAAGGTGTTAGAAAGGATTCTGAGGGATAAGATTTATGACCATCTGGAAGAGCATGGCTTGATCAAATACAGTCAACACGGCTTTGTGAGGGGTAGGTCATGCCTTACAAACCTTATCGAGTTTTTTGAGGATGTGACTAGTAAGGTTGATGAGGGTCAAGCTGTGGATGTGGTGTATATGGACTTCAGTAAGGCATTTGATAAGGTTCCCCATGGAAGGCTCATTCAGAAGGTCAGGAGGAATGGGATACAGGGGAACTTAGCTGCTTGGATACAGAATTGGCTGGCCAACAGAAGACAGCGAGTGGTAGTAGAAGGAAAATATTCTGCCTGGAAGTCAGTGGTGAGTGGGGTTCCACAGGGCTCTGTCCTTGGGCCTCTACTGTTTGTAATTTTTATTAATGACTTGGACGAGGGAATTGAAGGATGGGTCAGCAAGTTTGCAGACGACACAAAGGTCGGAGGTGTCGTTGACAGTGTAGAGGGCTGTTGTAGGCTGCAGCGGGACATTGACAGGATGCAGAGATGGGCTGAGAGGTGGCAGATGGAGTTCAACCTGGATAAATGCGAGGTGATGCATTTTGGAAGGTCGAATTTGAAAGCTGAGTACAGGATTAAGGATAGGATTCTTGGCAGCGTGGAGGAACAGAGGGATCTTGGTGTGCAGATACATAGATCCCTTAAAATGGCCACCCAAGTGGACAGGGTTGTTAAGAAAGCATATGGTGTTTTGGCTTTCATTAACAGGGGGATTGAGTTTAAGAGTCGTGAGATCTTGTTGCAGCTCTATAAAACTTTGGTTAGACCGCACTTGGAATACTGCGTCCAGTTCTGGGCGCCCTATTATAGGAAAGATGTGGATGCTTTGGAGAGGGTTCAGAGGAGGTTTACCAGGATGCTGCCTGGACTGGAGGGCTTATCTTATGAAGAGAGGTTGACTGAGCTCGGTCTCTTTTCATTGGAGAAAAGGAGGAGGAGAGGGGACCTAATTGAGGTATACAAGATAATGAGAGGCATAGATAGAGTCGATAGCCAGAGACTATTTCCCAGGGCAGAAATGGCTAGCACGAGGGGTCATAGTTTTAAGCTGGTTGGTGGAAAGTATAGAGGGGATGTCAGAGGCAGGTTCTTTACGCAGAGAGTTGTGAGAGCATGGAATGCGTTGCCAGCAGCAGTTGTGGAAGCAAGGTCATTGGGGTCATTTAAGAGACTGCTGGACATGCATATGGTCACAGAAATTTGAGGGTGCATCCATGAGGATCAATGGTCGGCACAACATTGTGGGCTGAAGGGCCTGTTCTGTGCTGTACTGTTCTATGTTCTATGTTCTCTAACGCGCTTATGCAAATCCAATTTGAGCCTGGCTGGGGTTGCTGTTGGCTGATATCACGTGGTTATAGGTTTGCATGAATCATTAAAATTCAGTGACATCGCCAGGTTTGTAGATACTTAACAGGAGGTTTGGAAAGATCCCAGAAGCTCGCTATTATGCCAGGCACTAGAACCTTCACCATGAATGAACGGGTTGGAGTTCTCGCCGCACTGATGCTCTGTCTCCACAGTAAGTAGGCATGTGAATATGCCCTATAGCTGCTTTTAACGTTGCTCCTTGTTGGTGTTGTCACTCTTGCGTTAACTGCCATGAGCTAAACTAAGACAATATTCGTAATTGCAACGTGTGATTGACCTCTGAGTTGTCGCTTCACCAGGTGCATGCGGGGATCCTGCTCTGACTCAGCCAGGTTCCGTCTCAACATCCCCGGGGAAGACTGTGAAGATTACCTGTACCGTGTCCGGAGGAAGCATCGGCAGCTACAGCACGAGCTGGTACTGGCAGAAACCCAGGAGTGCCCCGGTGTTGATTTGGGACGAGTACGATGAAACTGCTTCGGAAATTCCAGATCGATTTACAGGGTCTGTGGACTCATCGAATAACAAGATGCATTTAACCATCACCAACGTACAGCCGGAGGATGCCACCGATTACTACTGCGCTGTAGCAAGTAGCGGAATAGCTACATTCGGGAAAGGAACCAAACTGAACCTGGGCGGTAAGTAAATTTTTGGTCACCTGCGCACCAAGTGTCGCTTTGAGTTTGACATTTTTGTGGAAAATCACCGAATCCCAAAACACCGGCCCGAGTCTCGCCCAGGAATTGTATCCGGAGCCTCAAAGCCCCGGTTCAACCATTCAAAACACTAATTACAATTTTCGCTCGATGCCTTTTTCATTCGAGTGAAAACAGCGCCGCGATATAAGCGCCGTTCCAAGTGTGAGACTGCGAAGCCATCTCTAAGCAATGAAAATCGCTCAGTCCAAGATTCTCACATTAATCCCAAGGGCTAGCAGGAACTTTTTTTTTGCGTTGCTCTCAGCCAGTTTGATCAACGCTAATCCAAATTCTGCGTTAACGCAGTCACAGCCAGGATCTCTCAGAATACGGTCAGATTGTTGATCTGAGACTGGCAACTCTGCTGTGAGCTACACGCGCTGTTGTGACTGACTTTGGAACTTACTGTCATAACCAACTGTAGCGTTTTAGTTTCTAGATCACTAACTAGAAAAAGGACTGTTTTAATCTTCGGATTATGTACACCGTTTCACTCAGTGTTTGCAGCTGTACGGTATCGGCGCGAAAGGTTATTTACTTACAGAAGAAACGATAAAAATCCTGCTTTGAAATTGTTACAACGGGGTTACAATTTATAGTCAGCACTATGAGAATAATTCTGTTTAATCAGAAGCAAGAGAATAAACTGGTTGCTAAACGCTACATCGTATACAAGCTTGAAGGCAGTTGGGAACCGGTTGTTGGGACTGGGTAGGGGTGCAGGAGGGGAGTGTGCTGGTAGTGACCGGATGAGCGGAGATAGTGCCCAAAGAGAGAGAAAGACAGCTAGGCAGATAAAAGGGTGGATATTCATATGTCAAGGGGAAAGACAAACTCATAATGGGGACCATAAATAAGTGCAGATGGGTTGGCAGGACAGAAAGAAGCTCAAGGAACTCAGAGTTGGTGTAACACAACCTCGGGACAGGTCAGTGGCTGTCAATGCACACGCTAGAAGTGCTGCGCGTATGTTTCTGTGGCGTAACATACGCGAGACCGTGCACCGGTGGACAGCGTTGTGACAGCGAGCTGCTGTGGTTGGCGGCATTGTCTAAGGGATCGCTTTTGCCAGGTCATTGTGTTTGCATTTCGCCGACAGTGACTGATTATGCTTATTCAATATGGTTACAATGTTGGCAAACATTTCTTGGAAACTCATTCGCTTTGGTGAAATGGTTTTTTTAATCGCCGTGGATGTCTCCGATTTTTGTATTTCGAACGCGAGGGGAGAGCCCTCTGCGATTTTCCAGTGCTGTCGCCGACAAGGATGGGAGCGGAAAAAGGTGCAAACGAATAATAGAGCTGAGCCTTAGGAATAGTAGCTGTACAGAAATACAGATATCATCCTAAAAAGCCCACATCCACACCTAACCTCTACCACTAAAAATAAGCGAAGCACGCAAGAATCAAGATGACAGTGGGATTTATGGAATAAATGTTGCAAAATGTTGTCTTAGCAGCATTGGTTCCAGGTTTTATACCAAATTCTAATTTGCCGGTTTTTACCTTGTTTCTAATCCTCGGGTCCTGGGACACTGTGACAGGCCGCGTCAGAGCAGTATATTTGAACGGGCTGCTGAGATCCCGTCTTATTTTAAACAGGACTAAAAACTGGCGATGCAGAAAATCTGAAACAAAAACAGAGAGTTGTTGAAGAAACTCAGCAGGCCGTATCTGTAAAGAGAAAAACAGAATTGACATTTGGAGTTCAATGACTGCGAGGTTTACTCTGCTGTTTTTCTCCAACACTCTTATTGTCCAGTATTATATATTTTCCGTTTTAACATTTTCTCACGTTGAAGAATCTTCATTTTTTAACGTTACAGTTAGTAACAGTAAAACCATCTTCTCGGGTTATATCCTCCCTAGAGCTGCGGGTCTCAGTTTCTCCGATTTGAAAAAAAAGTAAAATATTAACTCCACTTTTAAGCCAATTTCATTTCTTTCTACATTACAGATCCACGGATTCCCACAGTTTTCCTCCTTCCGCCTTCATCAGTTCAAATTACAGAACAGAACAAGGCGACCCTGGTGTGTTTGGTGAGCGGTTTTAGTCCGGGCGCCGTAGACATTGAGTGGACAGTTGACGGCAGTGGCAGGGGTAATGGTGTTGAGACCAGTCGGATCCAGCAGGAGGCGGACAACACGTTCAGTGTAAGCAGTTATCTGACCCTGTCAACCTCAGAGTGGAACTCACATGAGCTTTACTCCTGTGGGGTTAAGCACGAGGCTCTAACAAATCCGCTTCAAAGAACTATTGCGAGATCCAAATGCATCTGATAGAAGATTATTGTGCATTTATTCCTCACCTTATTAGAGAAGCTTCTTGAAAACTAAGTTGCCGATTTGCTATTACTCGCTCAATTTTAAATGGAACATTTCAAACTGCCACAATTGTTCTGTTTTCCGTAGTTTGTCGCGTTTTCACCCTGAAAACATTAAAGTTTCCATGTAACGTTGCAAATATCGCTTTCTAATAAAATGTGTGTTCCATGATCTCTGATGTGGAAGTTATTACTTTTAGCCCGATGACCCTGAAGCCGCTTATAGCAACATTCTGAATGTGATGAAAAAGTCAAGTTTAATGATTTATGCTTTTTTGGGCACATCGCGTATGTTAGTTGGGATACAGAACTTGCATGCAAGCAGGAGGCGTTGTTTGAATCTAATATTTTAAGAAATTAATTTACGACATCCTCCGAGCTATACTTTCTGCGCTTGTTAATGTCAAATGCACATTGTTAATGTGCCAACGCATCTGGGTTTACAAATTCAGTGTAATCCTATACCTGCCTTTTTCTGTGAAACCAGGCTCTAATTCCGCAGTGCAGTTACTGACATTGCACGGCACTTGTCTTCCCGAAATAATCCAACATCTTTTGCCCTTGCTCATCGTTGTTATTTTGACATGAATGTTAAAATATTTTGCGAAACACAGCTGCAGATTTTGTGGGGCCTTTATCAGAAATCAACTTAATTAAGAACCGTGCTTTTAACATTCTACTTCAGAGTAATCGTGAACTCGTTGAGTATTTACTTACAATATATTGTCTTTCTTTGGACTGACTGAGCAAATCAATACATCACAAAATACAGAAATTTAACTTGCTAAAACGATCTGAAGTTTATTTTGAAAAAGTTTTATCGGTGATAACCTATAAAGAACATTTTGTCAGATTGAATGCAGATGCGCTCATTTATGGCACCAGACAACAAACAAGGGCCCGAGAAGAGATACACTTGGAACATCAAAAAAAGTTTGCGAAGTGGGTTAGTGCAGAGCTAGGAGATATAAATAAATCTTCGCTATCTACGGATACACAAAGAAAACTGTTAGCAATTGGATGGGAGGCCGGAGAAAGCAAGCAGGGAGGAAGGATTCGTTTCCTCGTCGCCTGGCTTGGGAAACTGGGCTCCGGAAGCATTCAATTCCAGCATAACCGCTTTTTAGTACACGTGGTAACGACTTGAGAGAAAGTGTAGCGAGATGTATATACGAGTTTGCAGATGGCACAACATTAATTGTGACATGACGTCCGGAATGAAATCCCGTAGACAACGTAAATATCCAAAATACTGACTGGAAAAGATCAGCAGTGACAAATGATGCGTCCACACAGAATAACATAAATGGAAACTTTACTCAATACTCAGACGGTCTGAACTGCGATTAGTGAATAAGTTTAGGTGTTCAAGTAAAAACACACTGAAAACTCGTGCACAGGTGTAATACGAAATGAAAACGGGAAGTATAATGTTGGTGTTTGTCACAAGATGATTGGAATTAAAATTATGAGGTAATATTTCTCAAGTACAGAGTCGAAGTCAGACAATATTTGCAACAGTACACTCAGTTTTTGGTACTTCACCTCCTGACGCCCCAAAACCTGTCCACCATCTACAAGGCACGAACAAGGCATGTGATAGAATACTTTCTACTTTCCTGCCCGATTTAAGCTCCAGCGCCTTGCATACCTAAAGAAAAAGCATCAACATAGCAATACCACCGTACAGGAATATGTTCATGCCATGCATGATGGGAAATGCGTGACTGACAGAGCTAAACAAAACCCCAACTATTTAAACAGATCTAAACTCTCTTAATCCCCGCATGTCTAATCCTGAATGATTGTCAACATCTAAACAACTAACTGGAGGCGAACACATCATAAATAGCCTCCTTCGCCAAGCCCACGTTGGAGTCTTGGAGTCAGTGACGGGCGTCCGAGGCCGAAAGAAGGGACGAGAAAAGGAGAAAAAAAATGAAAAAGAACTTACCGCTCCGCCGCCATTTTACCATTTGGCCGAAAGAGCTGAATATTGGAATGTCTATTGGCTTTGAGAACATTCCGACAACAGTATAGAACTATTTTTAACCAAAGTTGGCCTTACCCTAAGCCAGACTGTCCTTGTACAAATGGAACTCTGGAATTTAATGGACAATTTGTCCAACTATTCCTTGTACGCTAAAAGCAGGGCACATCCAACGCGAGCAATTAGATTCCATCATTGAACTCTTAGCCATTAGCAAAGTGATGGAATGTGCCATGGACAGAGCTGTCAAGAAACATTTTGTCAAGATGAACCAACTGACTGACATTCATTTTGCGTTCCACCAGCTCAACCCAGTACATAAAATCGTTTACAGGTTTTGTCCAAATGTGGACAGCAGAAATGAGGAGGATTGCGCTTGACGTTAAAGTATTATCTGACCAATTGAGGCAGTAAGAAACATAGCAAACCTGGAGTCAAGCAGAATCAGGGTAAAAGAATGTGCAAACAATATTAAATAACAAAGTCAACGGTTCGGATCCAAGATATAAGGTGTGCGCCTCCTGGGTAGCCGTAACTTTCTTGCCTCGCTCTGCCTCAGCACGCAATGACCTGTATGTCAGATAACAAGGTCTGGATGAACACAGCAGGTCAAGCAGCATCAGAGGAGCCGGAAGGCTGACGCTTCGGGTCTAGGCCCTTCTTCAAAAACGGTCTAGGCCCGAAGCGTCAGCTTTCCTGCTCTTCTGATGCTGCTTGGCCTGCTGTGTCCATCCAGCTCCATACCTTGTTATCTCAGATTCTCCAGCATCTGCAGTTCCTACTATCTCATGACCTGTATGTCCTTGTTTGCTGTGATCTGCCTGTACTGCTCACAGAACAAAAGCTCTTCATAGTACTTAGGTACATGTAACTACAATAAATTAAATTAAATCAAGTAGTTTAACTAATACATGTAAGAAGGAGCTCAAAAATACTCCCATGTGTTCCATATAGTTGTGACCTTTGTATACAGTTACACGCCCCTTTCAGCGTGGAAAATCGACCTATCACGAACCATCGTGCATGTCACATGCTCTAGCTGCCAATTAAATGCTTCAAGCTAGTTGTTTAGGAGCCAAGTACTTTCCAAAACGCAAACTTGTTACAGTTAAATGGAGGAGATTTTTAAAAACTGCGTGCTCCATAAAAACAGGAGAAAATTAACATGTTTTCCGAATAGTATTTCATGCTAGTTAAAATCCCTAACTTTGTAATTAGCTATTCCCAAAAAAACATGCAATGTTCTGATTAGCCAGAAGGTGCAAATCCGATCCCTGACTTCGGGTCTTAATCTGAGACTCGGCTCGGACTGCATTCTGATCCTTAACTAAAATATAATTGACTCGTACCGGCAGGATTTTGATTTATGACGTGAAACCATGTGGTGAGTCCTGCTATCTTTGGGACCCCTATCTACCCTAATTGCACCTTATCTTAAAAATATTACAGAATTTGGCCTTTTTCTTTATTGCTATCAGTTTATGAAAGAGGATATAATCATTCTTTCTGCTTTCCATTTCCTGGTCTTAGATATATGTCGCATATGGCATGCAGTGTCTCCTAAATAATTCTTCATACCACGGCTATTCTTCTTTTCATCCTCACTCTCCATTATACTAGTTTTTGTCTTTTATTTTATTTCTGCCTTCACAGGAAACATCTCCACTGGTTGGATTCATTCCTCGCATAAAGGAAGATAGTCGCAGTTGTTGGAGGTCAGTCATCTCAGCCATAGGACATCACTGCAGGAGTGCATCGGGATTATGTCCTAGGTCTACTCATTTTCGGCGACTTGATAAATGATCTACCCTCCAACATAAACTGTCAAAACTGTGATATCCTATGATGATCACACAATGTGCAGCACCACTCCATTCGATACTGAAACTGACTACATGCATATACAGTAAGATCCAGGTAACATTCCAATTTGATTTGATTCACAGCAAGTAACATTTGCATGACATGTATAACAGTCAATGTCTATCTCCATCAAGAAAGAAGCCAAACATTATTCTTTGACATTCAATGAAATTTCCATAGCTGTGTCTGCTGATATTAACAACCTGGGGCTATCATTGACCAGACAGGCTGTTGTTCTCACAGTATAAGTACGTTGGCAGTTGAAATATGGTGGCGGCTGGATATTCTATGAGAATAAAATATGTAAATTTTGCAGTGAGTACCGTGACTCCGCAGTGCTTGTGTACCGCTGCTAGGCATACGGCAGGAGCATGACGGACTACTCCCCACTTGCTGCATGACTGCATCACCAATAATACGCAGCGAGTTTCATACCACCCCAAAACAAAACAGTTCGCTTGAATAGCCAACCATCTAACATACTCAGCATTCACTCCCTTCACCGTCAACTCTCAGCAGCAGAAACGCGTGTCATCTAGAAGATGCAGTGCAAACAACAGGGCTCCTTAAAGAGCACTTTCCAAACCCGCCAACTCTACCACTTCCACTTTTTCAAAGTAAACTGTTAACGTACAGGCTAGGTTTGACAGTGATCTCATTTCCTTCCCTTCCATTGGTAACACAGTATGGTGACACAAAAATTTCCCTGCGTTCAGACACACCTGGAGAACTTGATCTCAGCACTGACTGAAAGATGGCTGTGGGCGGGGGGGGGGGGGGGGGGGAGGAAGTTTTGAAACACTTGTGCTCGAGTTGTGGAGATTATCCTACTGGGCAGATTAGGTATGTGTTCCCTAGCTTGTAGAAGACTGAGAAGTAATTTCTTTGAAACATAATAGATAGAGTATTGTTTCCCAGGCAGTTTAGGTGAGAAAGAGCAGGCATAATACCAGAACAAGCCTCTTAAGAATGAGATAAAGGGAAAAAATCGTTTCTTTATGAAATGTATTTTGGATATCTGTTTTCTGCCATGTAATAATGGGAACTGCAGATGCTGGAGAATCCAAGATAATAAAATGTGAGGCTGGATGAATACAGCAGGCCCAGCAGCATCTCAGGAGCACCTGTGCTCCTGAGATGCTGCTGGGCCTGCTGTATTCATCCAGCCTCACATTTTATTATCTTGTTTTCTGCCATGCCAGCTTTAGATGAACGATTAGTAATTGAGCATGTTGGAAGCAGGATAATTTTACATATTGAATGATTGATGGGAGTTAGAGTAAGATGCAAAATTGGAATTGCGGTGAGGAATATCGATGAGGTTATTCAAAAACCTGACGATTTAAGGGGACCGCTCCTGTTCATAGTAATTTTCGTGTCGCTCATTTTAATTTGATTGCAAATGAAAAAGACCGTTCTTCTGACAGGTGGTGGCGCTGTCGAGCAGCCTTAGCTCAACTGCAGTGTGTCTCAAAAATTCTGGCGTAATGTGACACTGACTAAAATGATCTGGAAATAAACTAAACGAAAATAAGCACGTATAACTCAAATACCTGCCGCATGCGATAAAATCAAGCCATTACTTGACCTCATTCTGACCTGCTTGACCTCATTCTCACCAATCTGCCAGTTGCAGAAGCGTTTGCCCATAACGGTATCCATAAGAGTGACCACCACACAGTCGTCGTGCAGACGAAGTCCCGCCTTCACGTTGAGGATGTGTTGTATGCCACAATCACCCTACTAAAGGTGAAAGACTTAGAACGGACCTATCAACTCAAGGCTGAGCATCCATGAGGCGCTGTGAGTCATCAACAGCAGCAGAATTGCACTCCAGCACAATCTGTAGCCTCGTCACCCAGCATATTCCCCAACCCTGGTTCAATGGAGAGTGCAGGAGGGCATGCCAGGGTCAGCACAAGGCATACTTGAAGATGAGGTATCAACTGGTGATGCCAACAAACAGGACTACTTGCGCGCCAGACCGCATAAGCAGCAAGTGATAGATCGAGCTAACAAATGGATAACCATCCACAACCAGCTCAGCTTTGCAGTCGTGCCACATCCTATCATGAGTGATTGTGGGCAATTAAACAACTCACTGGAGGAAGAGGCTCCGCAAATATTCCTGTTCTCAATGATGGAAGAGCCCTGCACATCAGTGCAAAAGATAAGGCGGACGCTTTTACAGCAATGTTCAGCCAGAAGTGCTGAGTGGATGATCCATCTCGACCTCATCCAGTGGTCCACATATTACAGATACCAGTCATCAGTTAATTCCGTTCACTCCACGTGATATCAAGAAACGGTTGGAGACAATGAACACTAAAAAGGCTACAGGACCTGACAAAATTCCGGCAACTGTACTGAAGACTTGTGCTCCAAAACTTGCCAGTCCCCAGCCAAGCTGTTCCAGTACAGTTACAGCACTGGTATCTAGCCAACAAGGTGTAAAATTGCCCAGGGATGCCCTGTACATACAAAGCAGGACAAATCCAATCCAGCCAATTACCACTCCAACAGTCTACTCTCAAACAACAGTAAAGTGATGGGAAGTGTCATCAACACTCTTTTCAAGTAGTAACTGCTCAACAATAACTTGATCAGTGATTCCCTGTTTGGGTTCTGCCGGGGCCATTCACCTCCTGACGTCATTACACCCTTGGACCAAACATGGATAAAAGATCTGACTTCCACAGTTGAGGTAAGAGTGACAGCCCTTGACATGAAGGCTGCAATCGACTGCATGCAGCATCAGGAAGCCTCGGCAAAACTTGAATCCTTGGGTATCAGGGGACAAACTCTTGGTGCTTGGAGTCATACTTGACAAAGAGGAAAATGGTTGTGGTTGGATGATGTCAATCATCTCAGCTCCAGGACATCTCTGGAAGTGTTCCTCAGGATAGTGTCCGAGGCCGAACCACCTTCAGCTGCTTCAACAATTATCTTCCCTCCACCATAAGGTCACAAGTGGAGATGTTCACTGATGATTGCACAATGTCCAACATCACTCCTCAGATACTGAAGCAGTCCATGTTCAAATGCAACATGACCTGGACAATATCAAGGCTTGAGCTTACAAGTGGTAAGTAACATTCGCACCACACAAATACCAGGCTAAGTCCATTGCCAATGAGAGATAATCCAACCACTGCTACTTAGCATTAAATGGTGTTACCATCAATGAGACTTCCATTATAAATATCCTGGGGGCTATCATAGACTAGAAACTCAACTGGACTCACACATAAAGACAGTGGCTACAAGTCCAGGTTAGAGATTAGGAATACTGTAGCGAGTAACTCACCTCCTGACTCCTCAATGTTTTGTCCGCCATTTTCAAAGCCCACGTCAGGAGTGTGATGGAATGCTCCTCACTTGCCTGGATGAGTGCAACCCCAACAATACTCAAGAAACTCGACACCTTCCACGACAAAGCACCCTGCTTGATTGGTGCCACATCCATTAGCATCCATTCCCTCCACCACCTGCCCTTCAGTAGCAGCAGTGCATACCATCTACAGGATGCACTGCAGAAATTCACCAAAGATCATCAGACAGTACCTTCCAAACCTATGACCACTTCCATCAAGATGGACAAAGGCAGCAGATATTTGGGAACACCACCATCTTCAATTTTTCCTCCAAGCTACTCACTATTCTGACTTGGAAATATATGGCCATTCCTTCACTGTCTCTGAGTCAGAATTCTGGAATTCCCTCCCTAACGGCATTGTGGGTCATCCCACAGCAGGTGGACTGCAGTGGTTCGAGAAGGCAGCTCACTAGTATCTTCGGAATGGCGAACAATAAATGTCGCCAGCTGGCAAGGCCTATTTTCCACAAAATGATTTTTCTGAAAAAAAACAAAAAAGTAGAATTCTACAGTTTCAGTCCTTTGCCAACATGTAAGAAACGAATCAGAATTGTTCTTTCCCCTTCTGTGGTGTAAATTATTTAATATGATTTAGATTAGCGTACAAGAGGGCTGATTGCAAAGCAGTGACTTGCTGCGAATCAAATTGCGAAACAAGATAAACAGGTACTTCAACAAATGCTTTAATTTTCTCACACTCCTATCGTGCTGTCTCGTGTTTTACTGTTAATGAATTCTGTTACTGCTGCAGAATGAACGCACTTGGCCCACGTGTTGTGAGTTCCAGTAAATTATTTGTTTGCACAAATTCCCGGTTTTGTCTGTAATTGTATTCGCTTTATTTATGTCTGCCCTCCAACCATCCAGTTCCAGCCAATGCGTGGTTTTCTTTCAATCTTGTCTTAGCCTGTTGTGTTTTAGAAAGAAGCAGGCGTTGTTAGCATTAACTCAATGATCACAGCTATTAGATACGCCAAGTCCTTGGATTCCAACCACGTCAGGTACAAGCGGCACATTTAAAATGCATATTCTGGAGACTTCTTTCAGAATGATTTGTAATCATTCCTGTACTAATTGCTCTATATTGTCACAAAACTGTAAAATGGTACGCACAAGTTATTGTCTAAACGAATAAAATGCAAAGGCAGCAAAATAACATTAAGAGAGATAATGGGAACTGCAGATGCTGGAGAATTCCAAGATAATAAAATGAGGCTGGATGAACACAGCAGGCCAAGCAGCATCTCAGGAGCACAAAAGCTGACGTTTCGGGCCTAGACCCTTCATCAGAGAGGGGGATGGGGAGAGGGAACTGGAATAAATAAGGAGAGAGGGGGAGGCGGACCGAAGATGGAGAAAAGAAGATAGGTGGAGAGAGTATAGGTGGGGAGGTAGGGAGGGGATAGGTCAGTCCAGGGAAGACGGACAGGTCAAGGAGGTGGGATGAGGTTAGTAGGTAGCTGGGGGTGCGGCTTGGGGTGGGAGGAAGGGATGGGTGAGAGGAAGAACCGGTTAGGGAGGCAGAGACGGTCTAGGCCCGAAACGTCAGCTTTTGTGCTCCTGAGATGCTGCTTGGCCTGCTGTGTTCATCCAGCCTCACATTTTATTATCTTAAAATAACATTAAGTATGTGTAGAATCTGCGCTAGACAATATGATTGTAATGTACACCCACTTAAAATTATGCTTAACATAAGAGTTGACGATTCGTGAAAAAGTAAGAGACCAAGAGTACAGATAAAGGATTTTGTTTTTGATTGTCAAGGCGTGTCAAGTGCAGTTCCCCTGGAGTCGGTGTTGGAGCCTCAGTTTAAAATGATTTGCACGTACCATTCTGTGTGGAAGTCAACAGGAATCAGTAACTTCTAAGGTGCAGAGAACTGTGTTGAACAGACTGATTAAATTGCAGAATAAGATGGCACAATCTAAGAACTAGAGCTAAACCATTTCGGATAAATACAAACTAAATGGCAAATTGCAAAATTGGGAATATTTGTGAAGCCTCCTTCAACTATGCAAAAGTCTGTCCGTTCAGCCTCTAAAACCAAGACCTATAGGATTCAAACTTCCTCACTCTTTTGCACGTCTAAAAATAAATTCGCGACTCATTTTCTACTCATCCAACTTGTTCTTCGCGAGGGCCACGTAACTACTCTACTGGTTATCGCCTTTAGCTTTATAATTTATTGCTAACTAAGGGCGTCTAAAAACCCTACCATAGTTTTATCTAACTGGTATTTCTTGTTGCACAGCATTTTTTACTTCGCCGCATTCAATTATCCTTGTTGTGCCATCTATGTTTTAACCAAATCTTTCGTCATATTTTGCTAGAATAGGTGGAATGAACAGTGCGCAGATGTCGTTGATTCCTGCGGTCCCGTTGGTCCGATGTCACGTGATTACAGATTTGCATAAATCATTCACATTCAGTGACTTTGCCAGGTTTGTAGACACTTAATGGGAGGTTTGGAAAGGTCTCAGATATACATTATTATATCAGGCACGAGAACGTTCATCCACAGCCTGGAGTTCTCTCTGTCTCCCCAATAAGAGATGCAAACCTCTATTGCTGCATTTTTACATTGATCTGTATTTTATAATGTTTGCGTCAGAGTTTAATGCCTTGAGTTATGAATAACTTTCGCAATGGAAAAGTGCAATTGAGCAAATGCTTCTTATTTCACTAGGCTCAAACGGGGACTTTGTCCTGACTCAGCCGGGATTCACCTCAACATTCCCGGCGGAAACAGCGAATATCACCTGCACCATGTCCGGGAGCAACATCGGCTGCTAATAAACCAGCTGGTACTGGCAGAAAGCCGGCAGCGCCCCAGTGTTGGTTTGGAGTGAGTACTCCGGAATTCCACTAGGTATTTCAAATCTATCCAGTGGGCCCGTGGATTCGTCAAGTAACAGGATGTACTTCACTATTACCAACGTGCAATCAGAGTAGCCGCTGATTATTTCTGTTGTGGATTACACTTTCGGGAGAGGAGCCAAGTTGGGCCTTCAGTAAGTAAATAATTGACATGGATGTGAATTTGCTCGCTGAGCTGGAAGGTTAGTTTTCAGACGTTTCATCGCCATCCTAGGTAACATCATCAGTGAGCCTCCGGTGAAGCGCTGGTGTTATGTCCCGCTTTCTATTTATCTGTTCAGATTTCCTTGGGTTGGTGATGTCACTAACCCAAGGAAACCTAAACAGATAAATAGAAAGCGGGACATAACACCAGCGCTTCATCGGAGGTTCACTGATGATGTTACCTAGAATAGTGATGAAACGTCTGAAAACTAACCTTCCAGCTCAGCGAGCAAATTCACATCCAGAAACTCAACCTGAGCTACAAATCTTCTCAAAACTCGCTGGATAATTGACAATCCGAAAATTGGAATTCGGGATTAACCAATGCTCCAGAGATAATGCGAACTGCAGATGCTGAAGAATCTGAGGTAACAAGGTGTAGAGCTGGATGAATACAGCAGGCCAAGCAGCATCAGAGGAGCAGGAAAGCTGACGTTTCGGGTCTGGACCGTCAGCTTTCCTGCTCCTCCGATGCTGCTTGGCCTGCTGTGTTCATCCAGCTCAACAACACCTTGTTAACCAATGTTGGATCTGTGATTATCTGTGTTTGGTCGAAAATCATTGAATCCAAAATCACTAGTGTCGAGTCATTCTCCGTGTTTACGCTACCATCTTCCTCATTCAAATCGTTGTATTTCCTCAGTGCAGCGACGCAGGTCAGAAACAATTTACAGGCACTTAACAAATTGACTCAGAGTAGATCAGGAGGACTTCCGTCAATTTCATTCATTCAGACCTTTGGAATCGGTGATATTTTGATGACATTCCATGCGACTGAGCATGTCCGAATCCTGCAGAGGACACACAGACAATGTATTAAGGTGAGATCAGTGCTACGAGGTTTTCATTGTGAGAAAACCTAAATGAATCCGGTTCTATTCGAACTTTATATCATTCTGTGCTGACAATGTTCGGAACTCCAAGCCGCTCCCGCGCAGGAAGCTGAAAACCAACATAATTGCTGACGGGGGTCAGTGTTTTGAGGCCAGTGTTTTACATCATGGATTGTTGGGTACCCATTGTGCGCAGCTGTTAAGAGTAGGATCAACAAAGCTACGGTGTGCTGAGCAAGGAAGCAGACATTTTTCTTTAAAACAGCGGGAAAGATAATGGGTCTGGTGGTTGAAAGGATACGATCGGCCTTCTTTTCAAACCGACGCAGTCTTTCAGATGTTATCATCTGTGGCCTTCATAACCCCACTCTAAAAGCTGAAAACATACTTGAAAATGCTTGCGCGATTCCACTGAAAGCAGCACAGCGATATCAGCGTCGTTCTGAATGCGGGAGGACAATGTAGCGTTTTGCTGCAACGCCGTCTCACTCTTCTCGAAGCAGTGAAAACCGCTCAGTCCAAGATTTTCTCTGTCTTACATTTCGCATTAATCTCCGATGACTCTAGTGAACATTTTGTTTTGCGCTGGGTTCAGCCAGTGATAATCACGTAGATCCAATTCTGCATAAGCGCAATCATGGCCAAATTGTTTTGTTAGCAAGTCAATGGACTATTTATTTCTGTCCATCCAATTGCTCGGGAGTGTCTCTGAATAGTTTTTTTTAAAATCGTTGCCCCTGTACCTGCGCTCTCTCAAGTGTTGCTCGCTGAGTAGTCTGTGTCAGTGAGCGCAGTAAAACATAAAATATCGATAGTCTAACAGTGTGTGTAATAATCATTATTTGGCTGCGCAGAATGATCGGGCTAATGTGCAAAATAAAACAGAAAGACTCCCTTTGTCTGACTTGTTCTTTATTTCAATGAGTCTCTAGTACATTTCTCAAGAGAATGTACTGTAAAATACTTCGCATTTTTACAATAATGGAAACAGATAGGTTAGAATATTATTGGATAGTCCCGCAGGTCTCCGACTATTTCAGTGTCAGCAAATTGAGCTAAACACCGAATCGTAGGGGTGCCGTGGCAATGGGAACTGGCGACACTTGTCTGATTACTCACATTTTCAACTTGCATTTAGAACATAGAACATAGAACATAGAACAGTACAGCACAGAACAGGCCCTTCAGCCCACAATGTTGTGCCGACCATTGATCCTCATGTATGCACCCTCAATTTCTTTTTCGTTGTAGATGTCAAAGTGAATCGTTCAGAATGCAGATAGATTATTCCTCTGAGGCGGGCAATTCTGGTGCTGGTAGGATGCGCTGATATGGCTGTCATTAAAACTCAATGCCAGAACAAAGTGTAGCGGTTCAGCGTCTACATCAACGATTAGAAAACGTATTTTCATCTTTGCCTCAGATTAAATAAACCATTTCACTCAGTGTTTATCTCTTCCCTAAGTCGGTGCTAAGGTATATTTAAAAATATAGGAAATAACGACATTCTTGCTGTGACTTTTACAACGGGCTGCATCATGAGAATAAATTTGTATAATGAGGAGAAAAAAATAAAGATGCGGCAGATGTTGTTGAAGTCCGTAACACGACCTCAGGCCACTCAATACCGTCAATGATAATAAATGGCTCAGCAGGAGTCTGTACCATCTGCAAGATGGACTGCAGGGACTCACCAACTTTCCATGGACATTATTTTCAAAACGCTCCACCAATACTATTTAAATGGACAATTCCACCACCTGCAAGATCCCCTCCAAGTCACTCACCATCCTGACTTGGAAATGTACCGCCTTTCCTTCACTGTCATTGGCTTAAAGTGTTAAAGTCATGGAATCTTCTTCCGTGTGTGTCGAACTACAGTACAAGAACTGCAGCGGTTCAACAGACAGCTCACCACCACTTTAAGACCACAAGACATAGGTGTGGAAGTAAGGCCATTCGGCCCATCGACTCCGCTCCGTCGTTTAATCATGGCTGATGGGCATTTCAACTCCACTCTCCCCGTAGCCCTTAATTACTTGCGAGATCAAGAATTTATCGATTTCTGCCTTGAAGACATTTAACGTCCCGGCCTCCGCTACGCTCCGTGGCAATGAATTCCACAAGCCCACCAGCCTCCGGCTGAAGAAATGTCTCCTGATTTCCGTTCTAAATTTACATCCTCTAATTCTAAGGCTGTGCCCACGGGTCCTAGTCTCCCCGCCTAACGGAAACAACTGCCCAGCGTCTACCCTTTCTAAGCCATACATTATCTTGTAAGTTTCTATTAGATATCCCCTCAACCTTCTAAACTCTAATGAGTGCAATCCCAGGATCCTTAGCCGTCACGTTAAACCTACCATTCCAGGGATCATCCGTGTGAATCTCCGCTGGATACGTTCCAGCGCCAGTATGTCCTTTCTGAGCTGTGGGGCCCAAAATTGGACACAGTATTCTAAATGGGGCCTAATTAGAGCTTTCTCAGCGGAAATTAGGAACGGCTAATAATTGCTGGTTAGCCAGCGACAGCACATTACTGACTCAGCACAAAGAGAAGTATTTCAGAAGAGCAGAGACCGCTGAAATGGAAAAAGAGCTGCAGATCAGTTGAACACAGTAAGGACCTCTAAACAGCCCTGCGATACTGAGCAGCTTATTTTAGAGAGACAGAGTCGACCAGTGTATGTTTGAATTTAATACTTGCAAATTAAAGTTAGATCGGGGATAACAATATCCAAAGTGGACTTAATCGGTTAATATGACAGAGGTTACTCTTTGGAAAATACTTTCTTTTCGAAACTGTATCTTTTGGTACTCTGGCACCACGGATATTTTTGATTCTCATACCTCAAATGCGTTAGGAGGGCCCTATGCAATTTGCCAGAGCATTCTCGATAACAGGCGGGCGGTATTAAGGGATGATCAATATGCCGAACTCTTAAGCAGTTGATTACTTCCATCAACAGAAGATACAGATGAAACCAACTCAGATTTTCAGAGAAATGTTTTAAAATCCTGCATCAAGCTTATCACTGACTCAATGAAGCATATATTTAGTACATAATCTTCTTTCTTTAGATTGACTGAAGTATACAACTTCTACACTAGAAGTAGATGAGAAATTTGAGACAGCTGTCTCAAGTGTGAAAAAATTGGTTAATACCTAATGAAACGTGCGAGGGTTTTGTGAGACTTTTACAGAGCTGTGTTCAGCGATGGCACCATGCAACAAAAATTATACTGAAGCACTGAAGGTGTGAAAAATTGTTGCAAGATAATTAGGAGAATTGAGGTTTCATAATTAAATAGATAGATGCACTATCTCCTTTCTGAAAAATAAAGGACTGAATAGTTTTAACAATGGACTCGAACATAATGAAAAACTGAAGCAGAGGACTCAAAAAATCAAATTCCGCTGTGGTTGATTCCAAAGCAAGGAGCTGTTAACAAAAAGGTGGCTACCCTTAATTGGTTCAAGCTTTACCTTCTCCAGAAGTATGAGTAATAACGTTTCTGAACAGGTGGATTACAAAAGGAGGTTAAAACAATAAAGCTAACCTATTCTCGCTCCCTACCTCCCCTCACTTTTGATGGTTCGTATTGTCCACAACAGACTCATAAATATTCAGTTGGCTACGCTGGTGTTCTACTTGTGTGCAATGACACAACCTACTGCTCAATGTTCACCCCCTCTCAGTCCCAGGCGTGTGGAGACCGCATGGTCAGTAGGTTAAAAGCGTTAGGCTGACCACGCTTGGGCTGCTGGTGGTACAGTGTTAGTGTCCCTACCTCTGAATTAGGAGAACCTGGGATCAAGTCCTACCTGCTCCAATGGTTTCTAGTCAGGAACTGGTTAGAAATATCTATTGAGCAAACCCAGTGGATGCCCTTTTTAAAATTAAGTATCGAAACGAATGGAAATTAATTCAAACTCAGTCAGCACCGTCATAGGGGTCAACGCAATTTCTGTCGAACTGTTTCAGCAAGTCCTGAATTAGTCTAGGATCTAAACTGTCACTTTTACTAACGTCTGAGGAGCCAATTCGAAGGATCCAATTACAAGCCGCGACGTGTAACAATTTGCATAAATAGGTGGGACTTGCCATGTAGATATTCTTAAAGACAGGTTGAGAAGTCGCCGTATCATTAAGATCAAGGATATTAGGTTCCATCAGTGGGGAAACATTTTGTCTTAACTTTGATTTCAAAAATCTACAAAATGAGGGAGTGGCTTCGTGTTCTCCTCGCCCTGCTAATTGGTTTGCAATGTACGTACGCCACTGTCAATCACTATTTTTTTAGTTCTCTTTGTATTGCTGTTCTTGGCATGATTCTGATGATTACAGTAATTGATGTGGTTGAAACTGAATTACATCATTCGACAGCGGTTTCGAGGACTGCCGTTTGACATTAACTTCTTATTTTGCCAGGTGCTGACGCTGAAACCGTGCTGTCCCAGCCAGGGTCCATCTCAAGCTTGTTGGGGAAAACGGTCACGATTACTTGTTCGGAGGCAGAGTAGCCAGCTACCGCACGGACTGGTACTGGCAGAAACGCGACAGCGCCCCCGCCTGTGTTTGGAAGGATTATGTTTCTAGCAGAGGCGCTGGGATTCCTGTTTGATTCACTGGGCCCAGGGACACGTCGAGTAACCTGATTCGTCTAACTATTTCCAATGTACAGGCCGAAGATGTCGCTATTATTGCGGCGCTTGGCATGCCACCTATGGTGGATTCACTTTCGGGAAAGGGACGAAACTGAGTGTGGGCGGTAAGTCCAACCTTTGCTGTTTAAGTCTTGGATTCTTGAATTTCGAGTCCAGAAGGTCTGAACGGATTTGGTTGCAAACACAAAAACTGCTATGGAATTTGCATTGACCATTCCTCCATTAGCTCTTGCTATTAAGATGGAAACGCGTTTCTACTTTGTTGGTTAAATGCTCCAGAAAATATCAAACCAAAATAACGATGTTAGTGATGCCAGCGTAAAATCTTCTGATCAATTATTTTCGACGGGGCTCGGATGCAATTGACTTCCTTCCTACTTAATTACAATTCCTTGCTGTTTTAAAACTTACTTCTAATGCATGTCAATCTGAATGAGATCCTGCTGAACATCATGTAGATATTTGCAGTCGACTTCCACGTCCTCCTGCTGTAATTATTGCTGCCTGAAAGACTTTATTTAGCGGAAGCTTTAACCAGACACGGCAGCATTAATATTCCAAATCAGGGAAAATTAAATGATACTTAAACTCAATGGATATGGAAAGTTATTGCCCGATTTTCAATGTTGTGATTCACTTTAAACATAAATTCGTAACTTCACCAGCAACTAATGAATAACAATAATATGTGGTGGTAAGCTTAAAAATAATATAACCTGCATATGATATGAATTTAATGCATTTTTGATATTGATATTATCAAAGATAAAGTGAGTATAGTGGTTTGCTGTAAACATCGGAAGTAAAAGACTGGAGTAGGCATTCTACCCCTCGAGCCAACTCTGCCATTCATTATGGTCAGAGCTGATCATCAAGTTCAATACCCAAATCTTGGTTCTCCCCATCCCGCCCCCACACACCCATACCCTTTGATCCCCCTGGCCACAAGATCTACATCTACCTCCTCGGAAACATGTACTGATGTGGCCTCATCATCTTCCGTGGTAATGAATTCCACAGGTTCGCCACTCTCAGTGAAGATATTTTGTTCGATTCGTTGCATAGTCTTCCTGAGCCAACGATTCTGTGATTAATTAATGAACAACCTCTCACTATACAGCACATGACTTGCACTATTAGATAGTAAAGTCATTGAAAATGCAAATAATTGATTTTGACTGTTTAAATCTAACTCGCAATCGATACTTACACGTTGTTTCCAACTTCCTCTCCAGATCCGCGGCCTCCATCTGTCTCCCTCCTTCCGCCTTCATCGGTTCAAATTACAGAAAAGAACAAGGCGATCCTGGTGTGTTTAGTCAGCGGCTTCATCCCGGGCGCTGTGGAGATTGAGTGAACGGTCGACGGCGGTGGCAGGGGAGATGCTGTTGAGACCAGTCGGAACCAGCAGGAGAAGGATAACACGTTCAGTGTGAGCAGTTATCTGACCCTGTCAGCCTCAAGTGTCAAAAGATCCAGTTGTGTGTGATGCAAGAATCGTACGTAAACTGCTATTGTACCATGAATAGACTTCAGTTGAACAGTATTCGAGCTTAAAGGTTGAAGGGTTTTTTTTATTTTAATTGCTGTTTTGGAAATTACCACAATGTGTGGTCAATTTGTATGTTTGACTCCACTGGGCGTGACTCTGTATTGGTCTCACCTCTATCATTGAGTATAATAAATTCATTCTCCCAATGTCTCAGTTGATGTTCTCATTTTCTTGCTTTACTTATCTTCGAACGTATGTCATTTTTACGTGTCAAAATTACGAAGTTCCATGTCTTATAATATTTTACCAAATTATACTAAGCTTTAGGTAAAAAGATATTCGATTGAGAAATCATTTGGTAACGGTGTAACTTGTCAAAAGCAAATTTGACTAAATTTCGCTTATATATTGACTGAATTGCAGTCAATCCAAGTGTAAGGTGTGTATGTATTCAGTGAGGGGCCCTAATCAATTGGCACGAACAGATTGTATTTGGAGTGCATGCTTTGAGAAGTAGTGACACTACAAGGGAAAATCTAGGAGTAACTTTTAAAACACAATGCAATGAAAAAAAATTACACACAAACACGCACACACGCAGGTCTATAACTCAGGGACGCAAAGATTCGGCGGTGGCCAGTCTTGGGACGAAAGGCAGCCCTTGAACAATGGATCTGGAATCGTCTGATGAGTAACAGGGGTAGAAAGTAGCTGATGAAAGGGACAAATAAAGAAATTGCTGGAGAAACTCAGCAGATCTGGCAGTATCGGTGGCAAGAAAGCAGAGTTAACGCTGCAAGCCCGGTGACTCTTCATCAGATCAGAGCTGAGCGGGATCTCTGTATGCCTAGTTTGGCTGTGGAGGGCTTAGTGTTCAGGTGAAAGGTCGGGGCTGAATTTTCCGAGAAGTCGTCCTGAGACATCACAATTCATTCAGATGCAGTCCCCTTTTGGAAGGAAGTCCCGCCTTAGAGCGAAGGCGCCTGATCTCTGTAGCTCTGGAGCTCAGGGACGCAAAGATCAAGCGGCGGCCAGTCTTGGGACGACAGGCAGCCCCTGAGAAGGAAAAGTGAAGGAGCCAGGACTCAGAGATGGAAGTGCGGTAATTGAAAAGTCCCGCGAGCCTGTGTTTTGATGGTCAATGTTGAGTGCCGAAGTGTGGACTGCTGTAATTTTGATTATTGCCAGGGGGGTCTCTAAAGTAGCCACTTACCCCGGCCCGCGCGGTCTGTCCGCCTGGCCTCGCCTCCCCTTGCTGCACGCAAAACTGCGGCGGAGGCGGAACACTAACTTGTAATGGACATTAATCAGTGACGAATGAATTTCAATAGATCTTAATTGTAAGACTTCCTGATATCATCCCCACCCATTGCTATACAGGATTCTGGGGTGGGAGGAAAAGCGTCAGAATGGCCCAATGCATCATTTTACGAAACCCCTTCAAATGCACAGATTGGTAGGAGAGATCCTAAAATCAATCCTGATAACGATATTTCCTCCAGCGCAGATGCTGCCAGATCAAGTGTTTTCAGCGAGTTACTTTGTTTTACGATCTTAGTTCAGCGAAATTGTATAAATCTGAAAGATGATGACAAAGATCCGTTTTAAGTCTGAGATAATGGAAACTGCAGATGCTGGAGAATCCAAGATAATAAAGTATGAAGCTGGATGAACACAGCAGGTCAAGCAGCATCTCAGGAGCACAAAAGCTGACGTTTCTGGCCTGGACCCTTCATCAGAGAGAGGGATGGGGAGAGGGAAATGGAATAAATGGGGAGAGAGGGGGAGGCGGATCGAAGATGGAGAGAAAAGAAGATAGGTGGAGAGGAGAGTATAGGTGGGGAGGTAGGGAGGGGATAGGTCAGTCCAGGGAAGACGGACAAGTCAGGGAGTTGGGATGAGGTTAGTAGATAGGAAATGGAGGTGCGGCTTGAGGTGAGAGGAAGGGATGGGTGAGAGAAAGAACAGGTTAGGGTGGCAGAGACAGGCTGGGCTGGTTTTGGGATACAGTGGGGGGAAAGGGATGAGCTGGGCTGGTTGTGTGATGCAGTGGAGGGAGGGGACAAACTGGGCTGGTTTTGGGATGCGGTGGGGGAAGGGGAGATTTTGAAGCTGGTGAAGTCCACATTGATACCATTGGGCTGCAGGGTTCCCAAGCGGAATATGAGTTGCTGTTTCTGCAACCTTCGGGTTGCATCATTGTGTCACTGCAGGAGGCCCATGATGGACATGTCATCTAAAGAATGGGAGGGGGAGTTGAAATGGATCCCGACTGGGAGGTGTAGTTGTTTATTGTGAACCGACCGGAAGTGTTCTGCAGAGCGGTCCCCAAGCCTCCGCTTGGTTTCCCCAATGTAGAGGAGGCCACACCGGGTGCAATGGATACAGTACACATCATTGGCAGATGTGCAGGTGAACCTCTGCTTAATATGGAAAGTCATCTTGGGGCCTGGGATGGGGGTGAGGGAGGAGGTGTGGGGGCAAGTGTAGCACTTCCTGCGGTTTCTGGGGAAGGTGCTGGGTGTGGTGGGGTTGCAGGGCAGTGTGGAGCGAACAAGGGAGTCACGGAGAGAGTGGTCTCTCCGGAAAGCAGACAAGGGTGGGGATGGAAAAATGCCTTGGGTGGTGGGGTCGGGTTGTAGATGACGGAAGTGTCGGAGGATGATGCGTTGTATCCGGAGGTTGGTGGGGTGGTGTGTGAGAACGAGGGGGTTCCTCTTGGGGCGGTTGTTGCCGGGGCGGGGTGTGAGTGATGTGTTGCGGGAAATGCAGGAGACAGGGTCAAGGCACCCCACCAGATCTCCCTCGTCCTCACATACCACCCCACCAACCTCCGGATACAACGCAAATTCCTCCGACACTTCCGCCATCTACAATCCGACCCCACCACCCAAGACATTTGTCCATCCCCTTGTCTGCCTTCCGGAGAGACCACTCTCTCCGTGACTCCCTTGTTCGCTCCACACTCCCCTCCAACCCCACCACACGCGGCACCTTGCCCTGCAACCGCAGGAAGTGCTACACTTGCCCCCACACCTCCTCCCTCAGCCCCATCCCAGGCCCCAAGATGGCCTTCTATATTAAGCAGAGGTTCACCTGCACATCTGCCAATGTGGTATACTGTATCCACTGTACCCGGTGTGGCTTCCTCTACACTGGGGAAACCAAGCGGAGGCTTGGGGACTGCTTTGCAGAACACCTCCGCTCGGTTCGCAATAAACAACAGCAGCTCCCAGTCGCGAACCATTTTAACTCCCCCTCCCATTCCTCAGACGACATGTCCATCCTGGGCCTCCTGCAGTGCCACAATGATGCCGCCCGAAGTTTGCAGAAACAGCAACTCATATTCCGCTTGGGAACCCTGCAGCCCAATGGAATCAATGTGGACTTTACCAGCTTCAAAATCTCCCCTTCCTCCACCGCATCCCAAAACCAGCCCAGTTTGTTCCCTCCCTCCACTGCATCCCAAAACCAGCCCAGCCTGTCTCTGCCTCCCTAACCCGTTCTCCCTCTCACCCATCCCTTCCTCCCACCTCAAGCCGCACCTCCATTTCCTACCTACTAACCTCATCCCACCTCCTTGACCTGTCCGTCTTCCCTGGACTGACCTATCCCCTCCCTACCTCCCCACCTCTGCTCTCCTCTCCACCTATCTTCTTTTCTCTCCATCTTCGGTCTGCCTCCCCCCTCTCCATATTTATTCCAGCACCCTCTCCCCATCCCTCTCTCTGCTGAAGGGTCTAGGCCCGAAACGTCAGCTTTGTGCTCCTGAGAAGCTGCTTGGCCTGCTGTGTTCATCCAGCTTCACACTTTATTATCCCCATTTTAAGTCTGCAAGCTACCATGGGTAGCATCGTTTGTACGCCACTTGTATTCATTTTATCTATGAGAATCTAAACCTGTGGTCTGCGCTGTCCAGTAGCAAAAATCGTCTGTCACTTTGGCAAAATGTGCGTTTGTGTTAGAATATGTTAAACCATCTTGAAAGTAAAGCTGGGCAAATGGAGCATCGTCGTTAGCGATGGGTATCTGACCAGACATTCTGAGAAAAACCACTCCTGAGGCTAGTCTAACCCTTATGAGAGAGAATTGGGGAGCAGGAATCGAAGCTTGCGTTGAGAAAATGTGGAAGCTTTTGGAAATTTGAAACATTGTGCGCATAAACACGTCGCCATGTTGGATCCTTATTCTAAAAGAGTTACATAGCTTACCGTCTGTTTCACAGCTGAGGTGATTTTTTTAATTAACATCCAGGTAAATTATCTTCTGAAAACATCATCCTCCAAAGTATCATATAGAAAGAAGCTATACACACATTTAGGGCGCATTTTTCCTGCTGACGTCTCAGTAGACTTTGTGTTTCATAAGGAGCAATGCCGAAAATTGAGTTATAATGTTTAAAGGTGAACTTATATGTGATTTAAATTAGTTTAATTTGATAGGACTGACAGAATTAAAAGTTTCAAAATAATCACTTCAACTCTACATTTTAAATGCTCCCAGGTCAAGTTAGATATAGCATTAGGTAAGACAAGGACTCCGAGTATCTGATTTTATTACATGTAATCGACGAAGAAACTCATCCAAAATCTTTTTCTTAAGAAGTTGTCAAACCAAGCGTTACCCATCAGAAGCACAAGAGGACATCAAAATCGATTCAGAAACTAGATCTTGTACAGGAAATATCTTCTTTCCTTGAAACAATTTAATCAGTACACAAGTTCTTGACTAATTATTTTGACTTCATCTAAAGTCCAGCTGATCTGCATCATTGTCCCCAGTTGCCTGGAGAATATTTACCGACGCATGCCAAATCTGGCTCTCAAAACTCTTTAACTTCAGGCGCCGAAATTCCTGTATCATTCACGTGTGTGAAAGGCAGGAAGCCTTTCTGCCGCTGGGAAAACAAGAATATCTTTGAAATCCTGCAAAGCCAATGGCCAGATAGACGTGCCAGTATGAGAGTCCTTTCCTAAACCAACGTTGGACAGGCCGTGTTGTCTGCATGCCTGGCATAAGACTCCCCAAAAATTGCTCTACCCTGAGCTCCAGAATGGTAAGCGATCACTAGAAGAGAAGAGGAAATGCTACAAGGGCACCCTGAAAGCCTCCTTTAACAAATGCAACATTCCCACTGGCACATGGGAATCGCTTGCTCTAGAACATACAAATTGGAGAAGAAGCATTCACAAAGGCTTTTTCCTGATGAAGGGTCTAGGCCCGAAACGTCAGCTTTTGAGATCGTAAGAAGCTACTTGGCCTGCTGCGTTCATCCACCTTCATACTTCGTTATCTCCCATTCTCCAGCATCTGCAGTTCCCATTATCTCCTCTTCACAAAGGCACCAACTACTTTTGAGCATCACTGAGCATGCGTAGATCAAACACAAGCAACGGCATGAGTGTACAAGATCCAAAATGTTCCACTTAACTGCTTCAAACGCCACCGGCCCCATCTATGGCAGAGCCTATTGCCTCAAGATTGGACTTTCAGCCGCTGCAGAACCTACTTCTCCTCTCTACTATCCAACTCCTCAAGTGGAAGCGAAACATCCTTGAACTTGAGGGATTGCCAAAGAAGAAAATGTAGCTCATAAGTCCCAAACTATTCACTCGTACCAAATAGCATATCTCTTTGGATTCTTGCAAAAAGCAAAGTATTGATTACCCAATCAGACTATGATTACAGTACTTGAAACACCTTGTTTAACATTAGATGTGATTCTGCAATTGGGCATTTGTTGAATAATCATTAGTGTGCAAAGAACTGCACCGATGAGCAACTCAGGGTTGTCAGTAGGGTTTGCAATGTAATACACTTGTATGCTCTTAAAGCTACACATAGTAATACACAGGGCACTGTTTTTGACGACAGAAAGAAAGCGTACACATATTTAGCCTATTTTATCGAACAAAGTATTCAACGTTGTATGGAACTTTTAGATTTTCTGTTTTATTCTAAGATTTAGTAATTTTGTATCTTCGGAGACGTTTACAAATACGTGTTGTTGACAACATGTGGGCACACCTCGGGGCTGCTCAGTGGCGCAGTGGTTAACATTTCCGCCTCACAGCACCAAAGACTGCTTCAGTTCCAGCCTCGGTTGACTGTGGGTGTGGAGTGTACATATTCTTCTTATGCCTGTGAGGGTTTCCTCCCGCAGTCTAAAAATGTGCATGTTAGATGGTTCAGCCATGCTAAATTACCAATAGTGCCCAATGATGTGCAGATTAGGTGAATTAGCTGTGGGCATTACAGGGAGAGGTTGGGGGGCGTGAATCTCGAGGCATTCTCTTCAGTGAGTTGGTGTGGGCTTGTTGAGCTGAATGGCCTGTTTCCACACTGGAGGGATTCTATGGAATGTGCGGGTTTTTGTTTAAAGAAATGCTCAAACTGATCTAGGCAGTTAATTGTCAAGCTGTAGCTACTGCAATCTCCATGGAAACACTTCCATCGTTTAGTGTCAACTCACCAACAAACCCTTCCTTCTTTAGCATAAATATTGGTTTTCACTTTATTTGGTATTTCGTGTGAATTGTTCTGATGAATGCAGGACAAAAGACTTCAACAAAATCTTAGTGCCCCATGATCATTAGCCTGGATTTCTTGATTGCCAGATCTAGTGAAGCTACCATTCATTTTATTTGGATGTAAAATATGTCTACATGTTCTTTTCATCTACAAAGATCAAGGCTCGATGTATTATAGTATGTAGCTCTCAGTATGCTATTTTTCCAACAATACTCAAACTCGGGATCGTCAAATGCTTGTTTATATCCATTTTCGTTTATTCATAATTTCGCCAAAAGGCTTCAACAAAATCTCGCCAAAACTTTTGGGTTTTAGTTCAGATCTCCACTTTTTAAATTCTATTTGCTTTATTTGCACTTCCCTTACTCTGCTTGGACAGAAAAAAACAAAGTTCGCTCTTCAAGTTCCACTGCTTCAGAACTAAACCAGCTAGAAAATAATGTTTTTTTAATGCAACTGATAAAAGAGAGATGAGTGTTGAGTGGAGCAGTTGGTGCAGGTGCCCAGAGCAAAAGAAATGAGAATGCTAATGGTAATAAAAGATTGCTCTAGGTGCAAGTTGGGTTTTATTAATAAGCTTTGGAGGTTTGAATGTATTTTGATTTTGCTGAAAGCATGCAAACAAGACAATGGGTGTGGGGGTGTAATAGGAATGGAGGACAGCATTCGTGTTCTGAAATTGTTGCACTCAATACTCGGCGCTAAAGCGTGTAGGCATAAAGTGAGGTAATGCTCCTCTGGCTTGTGCTGACCTTCTCTGAAGCACTGCAACGGGCCTAGGAAGGAAAATTATCATGATGGCAAGAGGTTATATCAAAGTTTCTTGTGGTTTGAGTTGTTTGGCATTTCAATGCATTCTCTTGCTCCCCTGCCATGACTCACATTCGTCTTGACTGTAATAAATAAAGGCTTAGTCTTCTGGTTGTTTTTGATGATCCACTCCCTGTCCCCAGAAATCAGTCTGGTAAATCTCTTTTGAATTCTCTCTAATAGCAGTGCATCTTCTATTAAACATTGGTGACCAAAACTGTACACAGTACTTCAGGTTCCGCCTCAACAACACACTCTGCAATCGGAACACTCTTGCTTGTTTCGCCATGTCTGCTGTGAATTTTTCAGTTATTTTGTGTTGACTTCCTGTCTTTTAATAAATGGAAATTGTTGTAATCACAATCACTATTCATAATCTGTGTCTCGATCTTCTCCCTTTTTGCTAACATTGAGGTCGCTTCTATTTTTATTTCTGTATGAGCAGTTTCCATTTCCTGCCTTAATATTTGTTTAATCTTTTCTCCACAGCTCTGTAGCATGATTAGTTGTTACTGGTGTTCCCTGAATGAATTTTTTAAAAAGCCAAATTTCAAGATGCTGGAATTACTTCTTGATATTGCTGTGATTTTTTGTTTACCTTTTGGTGTAATGTTTTAAATGCATTCTACATCGGAAGGCCATTAAGGTAACTTGTTTCAGGAGGCAGCCTTTTGTTCAGTTTATACACAGCGGAGGCTTTATTACAGTTTGCACTTATTCACTGTAATTCATGGAATCACTGCTTATTATTATACCATGGAGAACGAGTTTGGCTGGCAAAATCTGCATTTGTGTCCCCCTCTATTTAACCTGTTAGCAGGTGTTAATGTTTGGTCTTCTTCCACTATTGCAGTTTCTCGTGTAATTCGGGAGGCTTTTCTCGGGCTTTCAGACAATGACAGTGAATGAACAAAGATATAGATATGTGCCTTCGAAAGGAACTTGAAGGTCATGGTGCTCTCATGTGTGTGCTGTCCTTGTCCTTCCATGTGGTCAAGTTCGGAGTTCAGAAGGGACTGCCAAAAGACACTTAGTGAACTGCTGCAGTGCGTTTTGTAGATGCTAAGTACAAGTGTAGAAGTGTACGGAGAGGGGATTATAGGGCTGTGGAAATAAATCTTAAAGGTGGCAAATGGTTTGCTGGTGTTGAACTTCCTGAATGTTGGTGGACTAACACTCATCATCCAAGAAATTGCCGAATGCAAATCCAAAAACCTTCCAACAAGTGCATCACTTCTGACTTGTACTTGCGAATGCTCAGCAGGCTTTGGGGCAGTCAAAAGGTTTACTCACCTCAGAATCCCCAATATATGTCTTATTCTTGTAGCCAACGTTCTTAAATGGTTGGTCCAGTTAAGTTTCCGGTCAAATGCAGCCTCCGGATTGTTTACGTTTCGAATTATTGATAATATCAGAAGTTATTTATCGGAGCAGCTTTCTTTAATAAAAAAAAACTATTTTTTATCAATGTCTGACCACAGCCATATTTCCAAACAGCCAAATCTGGTCGAATGATATTCTGAAGTTTTACATTGTATAATCACTATCTGTTGCCCAATGAGCAGCGAAGCAGAGAGCCATGGCTGAGATTGTAAACGTAATATGTATCACTTCAGCAGAAATTAACTCAGAACCAAACGATCAAAATTAACAGAGTTGATTAGAATGAAATACTAGTGTGTGATAAAATATGCATTGTACTTATTATCATTTGGAATTTGGATTTAAAAATAGATGTAAATAAAGTTTGATCCGGTCTCTAAAGGTAATGACTATTTTAAAAGGTTAAAAAGTTATACTGCAGCAGTGAGCTAAACAAAACTTTCCCAAGAGGGCATGTTACTTCAGCTAGGTTCCTGACTGGACATTTTTTAGTGTTAATAAATTGAATGTTTACTTACTGCTAACTTTTATAACAGACCCCAGGTCATTAGTTGTCTCTGTATAGTTCTGGAGGAAGAACTGTTTTACCATTGTAATCAGTTTTCTTTTCATTCGGGCAACTGGTCAGGCTGACTGAAGTGTTGTGAGTTCATTCAGTTTCTAAACTGGGACAGTTTGTATTGATGTTTTCAAGTTGTTAGAACTGACGTAGTTTGGGCCGTTAGAATTGTGAAAATTTCTGGTGAGCAGACTCTGAAAGCAATTATAAAACTACTTCCATAGTCTAAGGAAAAGCACATGGAAGGAGTCAGTTAAATCAAAATTAGTAATTTGAGAAAGGGGTAATATTTATCTGAATTTGATCATTTGTAAAAGTGGTGTTGAAAAAGAGGTTGAAATTCTGTTTTGGTGTTTGTGTTAAGATCTTACCGACTTATGAATATATCTATATGTTATATTTTAGCTTTATTTTCTTTTTGTGTAATAACTGACATTCTGTTGTGAAAGAACATATACAGTCTCGTGTGCAAACGGTCTAGTGGCTAACCACCACAGTAATCAACTGCAAAAATTAAGCACCTCACCTATCATGCCAGTCGTCTCTTCACAGTTCTGAAGTGATTTTAATGTCACATTTTCCAGCATCTGCAGTATTTTGCTTTTGCCTATCAAGGCAGGATGCGACATGTCCAGTGTTACAATCATCTGGGATCACACAATTTTTAAATATTGCAGAATTTTAGTAATGTTATTTCTAATTTATCTTAAAAACGGATTTGTTACTTTCCAAAATATATTTTAAAATCTACTTTCTGATCTACTACCAATAGTAGACTGAGCTGCATGGTTATATCAGTAATTGATATATCGGCGAGAATAAACCTGACATAGAGGGCGCACAGGTCTGTCTCATTAGGGTTATTCTGGAATGGTGGACTGTTGTATGAGGAAATACTGAGCCCGTATGCTCTGGAATTCAGAACAATTAGAGGCATTGCCGTAGTGACATGCAAAATTCAGAAAGAATGCTTTCCCTGGCTGTAGTGTCTCAGAATCTCAAAATGAAGGGGGAACTATTTAGAAATGAAATAAGGAGTAAATTCTCTGCTGAGACGGCAGTGAGTCTTCGGAATTCTCTGCCCTAAAGACTGTGGAAGCTCGGTCATTAAGTTTAAGGCAGAGATTGAAAGGTTTCTATTTATGGACGCAATTGAGGAATATGGTGTTGAGGCAGATGGTTTCTAATCAAACTATTCAGAGATTTAATAACACACCTCTGGAGCATGGGGACTTGAATGCAAGCCTCCTGGCTCAGAGATAGGGACATTACCAGTCATGATATTAAATGCCAGAGCTGGTTCCAGGGTCGAATAGTCTATTTATTTATTTCTATGTTCCATGCTGTAAATGTGAATGGAATGTAATGCTGTGCCGTCATATAATTTGTAGGTTTCTATCTATTCTTTTCTTATACAATTAGTTCAAATTTCTGCCTGTTCATTTCCACAACGGGCATGTAGTTTATATATTTCTGAAAAGTTTTGCGTCTGTGCAATTAGTACTAATGAGATTCCGCTATGAAATATTTCTTAAATGCTGATATCCATCAATAACTTCCAGAATGACGTAATGGTGCAATAAGTAATCTTTATTCCGCATACGAAAGGCTTGATACATTACGGTATCTCGAACGATATAATTGATAATAGTTACACCGCCTTACCAGCCACAAATAGGCACATTTTTTTTCGAACGGCAAAATCCAGACCAGAATCTTGCTGAATGGTAGGGACCGTTCGACGACCAAATGATGAGTTTAATATTCATGTTCTTGTGTTATTGACAGTAAAGCTGATTTAAAACCTGAACAAAATCAAGGGCTTTGTTGATAAGTTTCAACATTCCAGATTTTCGAAATGAACTGACAAACTGATAACATAATCTTCTGCGCGAAAATTTACATTGTTCTACTTCAAATTCGCCGTCACCACATTGTTTGGTTTTAATTTCAGTCGGTCGTGATGTTTATTTTATGTTCAACTACCATAAACTCATAATATCTGCGTTCGATTTTATTTTTAGGTGCATTTCTCACCGTTTTGAATCTTTCAGTCAGCCACCACCAGTGTCGCTGTGGAGCAGACGGAATTGAATAAGCCTAATCGAATATAACTTTAAGAGAAAGGGAACGAAATGGTGAAAATGTTGTTGTCTTCGCTCTGTGCTACGCTGAACAATTGACAATGGGGTGGCTACTTTGTATAGAGGAGCATGCAAGGCAGGTGATGTGGTCATAGTAACGTCACCACTGCATGTAATCCAGAATCGCCGATTAAGTTTGGGGACGTGGGGCAGACGGTTAAATTTGAATTCAACAAGAAAGCTAGCCAATAACAACCAAGAAGAGTCACTCGACTCGAAACGTTAATCTTGCTTTCTCTCCATAGGCGCTGCCAGACCCGCTGAGTTCTTCTAGCAATTCTACTTTTGAAACTATTACCGATTTTCGTAAGACCCATACGATTCATTAATGTCCTTTAGGGAAGGAAATCGCAGTCCTTAGCTGATCTGACCTACATGTAACTCTTTAACTGGTCTCTGGACAATTAGAGATGGACAATAAATGCTGGCCTAGCCATTGATGCCCCGGTCCCATGAACTCATAAAAAATGCGCAGTGTAGGCACCTACTTTCTATAATTTCTCACGCTATAATACCTACTGTAAGATATTTTCATTCTATCAATGATATTTGTGCTACATAATGATCGATATTTAGCATTTCTCAACAGACTCTCTGTTAGGGAAAGAGCAATTGATTTCAGTAGTTGAGCTTTTGCTGGATTAAATAACAGTAACAAAAAATAAAAATCATTTTCCAAGTTTGCGACGTACATTTCAGAATGCTAACTGTTCTACCTTAAATACATTCTGGGATATTAATAGGCCCCATTCACCGTCGATGTGAATAATTTCCTTGTCTTTTCAAAGATTTTCAATTGTTGCGGTGCTGAGAGATTGTTAGTTCTCTTTCTTGTGCATTACCCGCTTACTTGCGAGTATCTAGATGAATTGAAGTTAAACATCGCGGTTTGCATTTAACCTCCTCAAGCCGTCGCGAAAAAAACAAACTAAAAACTGAAAGTTTTGGGTTCCGAGGAAGGGTCACCGGACCGGAAACGTTACCTCTCATTCTTTCTTCACAGATGCTGCTAGACCTGTTGAGCTCTTTCAGCAACTTCTGTTTTATGTTCGCGGTAAACAAAATGCTTTCCTTTCATTCGTTTCTAAATCATAATCTCTCAAAGTCTCGCTAATAATCAATCTCAAACAAGGTGTCATCTGCAAGGCTTTCTAGTCAATCCCGAACTCCAGTTTGCATAGATTTTGAGCAAAGTAAGCTTGGCCTTTCCTCGGGACTTCTCCGGAATTAAATTGGCTGAGACATTACCAGTAGCCGGCCCAAGATGGTGAAAACGAAATATTTATTATGCCGGCACAATGTTAAATGGGGAACATTCGGCCGAATGGTGCAGAAAGCGCAACAAGCTAACATTTCCCTGGGATCTGAAAATGTTGGGCCCGGTGAACAGTGTGCTTTTACATCGCATTCCGAAAATGATCTTCTTTTGGTGCTCGGATCGCCTCCTTGGAAAAAGCTTCAAATCTTCTGAGGAATATGATGACACAAATCAGCAGAATGGCCTGAATGATAATGAAGACGAACAGCAGGATCTGGCAGATGAGAACCAAGTTACAGTACCAGTCCTGGCAGCTAGACACTACTTCATCTTCCGTTAGATACAAGATGAGTCTTCCCTGAAGTTCTGCTGGCCAGGAGCACCTTAATTTCTTGTACATAGTTCGGTTTTCCTGCTTGAGGAGCCATGATCTCAGATATAGAATGTCACAATCACAGATCCATGGGTTCCTGTCCAATGAGACCGATCTCAGCTCACTCAGTGTGTCGAAAAGGCCGCTGGGAATGGAAGAAAGTTTGTTGTCGTTCAGTTTGATCTCGGTGACGCTGGCCTCAAAGCGTTGGGGAATGGTATCTACATTCAGTTCCAGACGGCTGCAATCAGCAGAGGTCCCGGAACAGCGGCACGTTGGCGGACATTGAAAAACCATTGGAACCAAAGAGAGAAACACGAGGAAAACCTCTTGGGGTCTCAACATTGACATTCCTGCAAACAACATTCACGGGTTAGCTCGCAAAGAAAGGTGAAATGTGACAGATGGAGAAAAAGTATACACGCACGAAACAAATGAAATGCTTAACATAGCCCAATACGCTTGCTGCGGAAAAATCATCTACCTAAATTACAAGTTCAGACCATCGTGGTGTGATTATTAGACGCAATGTGCGAAAGGGAATTCGGAAGGCTAAAGGAATACTGGCCCTTAATTCAAGCGGTTTGCAACACAACAGTAGAGAATTCTGATTCACTATACAAGGTGATGGTGTGGGCTGTTTTGGTCCGCTTATTTAAGGGAAGATATCGTTTAATTGGAGGCAATTCAGAGAAGGTTCACTGTAATGATCCCGTATAGGGGGGTGTTTGTCTTGTGAATAAATGCTAAACAGGTTGGGACTCTACTCACGGGAGCTTAGAAGAATGAGAGATACTCTCACTGCGACATATAGGATTCTAAAGGACCTTGACAGGGTAAAGGCAGAGAAGATGTCTGCCTGGTCTCTGTCTCCACCTATCCGCGCACTCCATGTATTCGACTTAAATACCATCTTTTTCCTCGCATCTGTCAGCTCTGACGGAAGATTGGATCAAATCATGAACTCCGCTTCCTGTCCACAGATGCTGCCAGACCTGCAATTTCGGAATTTATATCAACGTGGCTTTAAGAAATGAAATTAACTACAAGAGATGGAATATGATCAGCTGTCTTATAAGATAACACGAAATCACAAAACAACATGACTTTGTGTATGACTCTCCCTGCATTCAGCTTCTGGTCCATTCCTGGATTTTCTGGAGTCACACATGGGGGTGGCGGGGTCGGAGGGTGGGGTGGTGGAGGAAGGGGAAATAACATTAATGAAACATGTGCGGTGGCAGCCACACACTGCTTGGGAAATTGTTGTAGGTGAGTTTAAGTGTGGAAATATAGGGATATATTGAGCCACACAGAACAGAAAGCTGGTGGTTTCTCACTTTCATCTGTGCCAGGGGCTGCAACCAGGGAAGGAATATGAAAGAGCCAGTGGACTGTCTGACGGTCAAATATATTGACAAGAAGGCACTTGCTGATTAACTAAATGGGCAAACGTGTCTAAATTGCACTTTAAGCGCCGTGTAAATGAATATCTATAAAAAAAATTAACATAAAGTTGAAATCATTACTGCGAGGCATTTGTCGATTTTTTCCACCACTTGCTCTTTGATGATCTGTAAAAATATAGGGAACAATGAACATGTTACAATGGGATGAACATTGAATAAACCAATTAGGTTTTCCGTTTTGTATGAGGAATGTTCGCTTTAGGAAGTAGGCTTTCGTATTTGTAGCTCTTCACTTAGGACCAGCATTGTGATGCACACATTGTCACGAAAGAAAAAGGGAGCATCTCATAGAAGCCTATAAAATACTAACAGGATTAGACTGCGTAAGGGCAGGAAGGACGTTGCCGACGACATGAAGTCTAAAGTGATGATCTTGTGGAATTCTCTGCTACAGAAATTGGTTGAGGCCAAACCACTGAAAGCTTTCAAAAAAGGGATTTGTATATAGTTCTTCGGGCTGAAGGGTTCAAAGGGTATGGGGAGAAAATGGGAACAGGGACTGAGTTAGATGATCACTCATGATCATATTGAATGGCAGAGTAGGCTCGGAGGGCCAAATGACCTATAACTGCTCATTTTTCCCACGTTGCAATGTTCCCTTGCAATTCTTCCTCGTTTGATTTATCATAAGCCATTGCTCAGAACATATATCTTGTACTTTTCCACCCTTCTCAATATCTCCTGCTGTGGAATCCTCTTCTTGGGTATTAAAATCAGCAAATTACTTTGGGGGTCTTTCTCGCATTAAGTGTTGCTTCAACCGATAGAAATTCTCCAACTCGCCCTCTTAAGATAGACGTTTCTTAAGATAAAATGAATCCACATCTGATCTGTGGGTGGGATTCCCATTAGGCTCCCGTGTAAAATATACCACGAAATCTCAAGAACTACAGGCAGGTAAACTTAGAATAGTCCATTCTTGATATATCGCTTCCAATGTTCTCATCAATTTACTCACACGAAATTTTACAAAAAACACCATGAACAGAATAAATCAGGAATAATCCTCCCCACCCAACACTTTATTCCATGTGTACATGTTCTTCTCAATCATTCTGCAAAAACAAATGCTGCAATAGACATTGCTGTGGGCATTGGAGCAACTCCACGTCACATGCGGCGGTGTTTTGACATCAGTAGTAATCGGTATAAGGCGTCAAATGCATGTCTATGTGCTCCAAACGCGATACATATTACGTCCCACAACAATTACCCCCTTTCATATCGGCTAAATTGAAGGGAAATCAATTTTACATTCCACTTCTTGGCTGCAACAGTTTTAAACCCAGGTAATGCAAATTAAACGACGCAATTTTTCTAACTTCGAGAGCACCATTCCAGTTGAAGAGAGGCATCTCTGCTCCAGCTGATAAAGGGGCTATGTCACCACAAACAAGTTTGTTGGAATCAACAGTCCCATCCCGCTATCTCGTTAAGACCTGCGCAGAGTAAACGCTAGATCAGACCAACGAGTCACAACGTGAACTCATTGTTTTGAAAAAAAATCATCGAATTCTATAGTAATTAGTAGCTCTACTTCTACTGTCTGGTTGTTTAAAAACTCATTTGACCGATAATATTTCAGAGTAACTCGAGTCAGCTCTGAGCGGTTTGGAGTATTATAAATCAGGTGTGGGGCTGGTGAGAGATTGGAGGAGTTACGTACGAGAGGATATGGCAGCATTGGGTAACGATACTAAGAAAGGGACAGGAAAGGGCAGAGAACACAAACGGAGACAAACAGTTAATAAATAGGAATGAACGTGGAACAAAATGGTAAAAATTCGAAACTTATGGCTTTTTGCCTCAATATGGCTAATATTCAGAACACAGTAGATTATTTGAAAGTGCAAATTCAAGTTAACTGGTCTGCCTGTACAAGGTCAGAAATCACACAACATCAGCTTATAGTCTAACAGGTTTATTTGAAAACACAAGCTTTCAGAGTCTTGCTCCTTCTTCAGGTGTTAGTAAGCGTGGTCATATCAGACACAGAATTTATAAATAAAAGATCAAAGGGTTGCTCCACTTATGAGGATGTACTGAACAAACCTAAGATGTTGTTAAATCTTTAATCAGTTAGAAGGTTTTAATTGATTAATATGTATATGTAAATCCCCAAATTCCTTTGAAGTCACTGTCCTGAGGAAACTGAAGGTTTTATCAGTGTAAAGAAGAGGTGACATTTTAGGTCAGCCATTGCATGTTAGGTGTGATGCCTTGTTTAGAATCTGTTCATGTTTTGGTTTGGAGTCAGACTGGTTTTATTTCTAAAGTAAGATTTTATAAAAAGCTGCATTGATTGACTGTCTATAAATAGTGTGTTCTTTGAACAAAACAGAATACATTCACAAATACAAATTCACCCCATAGATTCACATGGGTGCATGTGTGTGTGTTTGTGATTGTGTGTGTGTGTGTGTGTGTGTGTGCGCGCGCGCGCGCGTGTGTGTGTGTGTGCGCGAGAGAGAGAGACGGTGTGTGTGAAAAATGATCTGTGTGAGAGAGACAGTGTTTATGAGAGATGATCTGCGTGAGTGTGTATGATAGTGTGCGTGTGTGTGTGTGCGAGAGAGAGAGACAGTGTGTGTGAAAAATGATCTGTGTGAGAGAGACAGTGTTTATGAGAGATGATCTGCGTGAGTGTGTGTGTGATAGTGTGCTTGTGTAAGTGAGTTTGTGTGTATGTATGCATGTGTGTGTGTTTGTGAGGGAGAGAGTGTGTGTGAGAGAGAGGATCTGTGTGAGAGTGTGTGTGATAGTGTGTTTGTGTAAGTGAGTTTGTGTGTGTGTGTGTGTGTGTGTGTGTGTTTGAGAGAGAGAGAGAGAGAGAGAGAGACTGAGACAGAGACAGAGATACAGGCAGTATAGTGTTGTGGGGTCACCTGTAGTGTGACATGAACCCAAGATCACAGTTGAGGCTGTCTTCATGGATACTGAACTTGGCTACCAGCCTCTGCTCAGCAATTCTGCATTGTTGCATATCCTGCAGTTTGCTTGGAGGACATTTACCCGACGATCCAACGCTGAATGTCCTTGACCACTGAAATGCTCCCCCACTGAAGGTGTTCCCCCACCACGTGTATGGCAGTACTCATGTGCATCAGCCAAAGTTGTCTATCTCATACACTACAGGCAAGGATGCCCCAAGGCATGATATACTGGCGAAATCATGCAGATGCTACCACAACAGATGAATGGACATCATGCAACAATCACCAGACAGGCATGTTGCCTCCCAAGTGGGAACACTTCTATAGTCAAGGACATTTAGCCTCGGATCTTTGGGTAAATGTCCTCCAAAGCAGGTGTCAGGATACACAACAACAGAGTCTCCGAGCAAAGCTGTTAGCCAAGTCTGGTACCCATGATGACAGCCTCAATTAGGATCTGGGTTCATGGGGCACGACAGGTGACCCCACCACACCATACACACACACACACACACACACACACACACACACACACACACACACACACACACATCCTCTCTGGTACACATATTGTCGCTCACACAGATCCTCTCTGTCTCACACACTGTCTCTCTCTCTCTCTCTTTCTCTCTCTCACACACACACACTGTCTCTCTCTCTCACTCACTCACACACACACACACACACACACACAGATGCACACACATGCACACATGTGAATCTACGGGGTGAATTTCTATTTGCGGATACATTCATTTTATTCAAAAGGCACACAAATTTATAGACGATCAGTCAAGACGCCATTTTATAAATTCCTACTTTAGAAATAAAACCAGTCTAATTCCAAAACAAAACAAAAACAGATTCTAAACAAGGCTTCACATGACCAAAAACATCAGCTTTCCTTCTCCTCTGATGCTGCCTGGCCTGCTATGTTCCTTCAGTTCCCCCAGCTGTGTTATCTCACACCTAACATGCATTGTCTGACCTCAACTGTCACCTGTTGTTTACATTGATAAAGGACAGTGACTTCAAAGGAATTTGGGGATTTACATATACATATTACCTTCTAAATGATTAAAGATTTAACAGCATCTTAGGTTTGTTTAGTACATCCTCTCACATGGCGTGACCCTTTGATCTTTTATTTATAAATTTGTGTCAGACACCACCTGTCTCACTAACACCTAAAGGAGAAAAACTCTGAAAGCCTGTGTTTTCAAATAAACCTACTGAGCTATAACCTGGTCTTGTGTGATTTCTGACCTTGTCCACCCCAGTCCAACACCAGCACCTCCACATCATGGTCTTATGTCGACAAATAGGAGGCTGGAAGAACACAGCAAGCCATGCAGCATCTGGAGGAAAGGAGCAGCCAACATTTCAAGTATTACCCTTCTTCAGGACTGTTACCAAAACATAGTTTCAACCAGATCAAAACTAGGAATTAAATAATATGATTTTCTGAAAGGTCAAGCAGGAAGGAAAGGATGGTGAGGTGGCACTGTTGGTAAGGAATGAAATAAGTACAATAGCAACAATGATCTTGACTTGGAAAATGTAGAATCCATACTGGTGGAGAGAAGAAATAAAAATGGAAGGAAGACACTAGCTTGAGTAATCTACAAACCCCCTAAGAGTAGCTACATTGTTGGACATTGAATAAATTAGAAGAAAATGAGGATATGCAGCAAAGGTAGTATATTATTCTTGGGTAACTTAAATCTATATGTAGATTAGGATAAAGTCAGAAATCACATGGCTCTAGGTTATGGTCCAACAGGTTTATTTCAAATCATAAGCTTTTGGATTGCTGTTTCTTCAACAGCTAATGGAGCAGCACTTTGAAAACTTGCAATTTCAAATAAACATGTTGGGCTGTAAGCTAGTATTGTGTGGCTTCTGACTTTGTGCACCCAGGTCCAACACCAGCACCTCCACATCATAGATTGGGGTAATAAGATTTGCAGAGGAAGCCCTGATGAAGAATTCATGAAGTGCATTCAGGGCAGTTTACTAGAACAATATGTTGTGGATCTAGCAGGGATCAGTTTATTCTGGATCTGGTGATGTGTAACCAGGCAATTTAAGAAATGATGTTAGAGTAAAAGGTCCCCACAAAAAAAATCCCTGTAACATTGTAGAATTAAACATTCAGTTTGAGAGAGAATAACCTGGGTTAGAGGCTTTCGTATTAAGCTTAAACAGGGGTAATTTCAAAAAATGGGAGCAGAGCTGGCTGGAGTGGACTGGGAGAGGATTTTATGAGCAAAGATGGATGAGGGACAATGGCAGATGTTTTAGAAAGTAGTACATATCCCCATAGCAAAGATATATCCCAGTGAGGGAAGTAGGGTTCTAGAAAGGGAATAAGCCAATAATGCTAAACCAATGAAGTCAAGGATATATCAGAGTGAAATTTTAAAAATGCACACACTGTGGCAAAGATTAATGGTAAGCCAGATGATTGTGAAGATTTTACAAGCCAACAAAAGATGACGAAACAAACTAAAGAGGGAGAAAATAAACTTTGAGGGCAAATGTGCAAGTAATATCAAGATGGACCACCAGAACTTCTTTAAATATATTAAAAGAGAGAAACAAAATGAACACTGGACCCTTAGAGAATGAGGCTGGGAAAATAATAACAAGGAATTAGGAAATGGCAGCAGAATGAATACATCATTCTTCATTGTTGAAAACAATAGCATACAAAATATTTAAGGAGCAGAAGAAAACAGGAAATATAGATAGTAATTATCACTAAAAAAAAAGTGATGGGAAACTATCAGAGATAATGGGAACTGCAGATGCTGGAGAATTCCAAGACAATAAAATGTGAGGCTGGATGAACACAGCAGGCCCAGCAGCATCTCAGGAGCACAAAAGCTGACGTTTCGGGCCTAGACCCTTCATCAGAGAGGGGGATGGGGTCAGGGTTCTGGAATAAATAGGGAGAGAGGGGGAGGCGGACCGAAGATGGAGAGAAAAGAAGATAGGTGGAGAGGAGAGTATAGGTGGGGAGTTAGGGAGGGGATCGGTCAGTCCAGGGAAGACAGACAGGTCAAGGAGGTGGGATGAGGTTAGTAGGTAGATGGGGGTGCGGCTTGGGGTGGGAGGAAGGGATGGGTGAGAGGAAGAACAGGTTAGGGAGGCGGAGACAGGTTGGACTGGTTTTGGGATGCAGTGGGTGGAGGGGAGGAGCTGGGCTGGTTGTGTGGTGCAGTGGGGGAGGGGATGAACTGGGCTGGTTTAGGGATGCGGTGGGGGAAGGGGATCCCAGGCCCCAAGATGACATTCCACATTAAGCAGAGGTTCACCTGCACATCTGCCAATGTGGTATACTGCATCCACTGTACCCGGTGTGGCTTCCTCTACATTGGGGAAACCAAGCGGAGGCTTGGAGACTGCTTTGCAGAACACCTCCGCTCAGTTCGCAACAAACTACTGCACCTCCCAGTCGCAAACCATTTCCACTCCCCCTCCCATTCTTTAGATGACATGTCCATCATGGGCCTCCTGCAGTGCCACAATGATGCCACCCGAAGGTTGCAGGAACAGCAACTCATATTCCGCCTGGGAACCCTGCAGCCTAATGGTATCAATGTGGACTTCACCAGTTTCAAAATCTCCCCTTCCCCAACTGCATCCCTAAACCAGCGCGTCCTTATCTATGACAAATTTCAACGCGCCACGTTTAGAATTGAAGCTGCCCCTCCTGATCAGGAATATAGCACATCGAAACGCTACTTGGGAGTTAGTACCAAAGATTTATTTGTCCTTGAGGATGGGGTTATGTCCTAGAGGGCAGTGGTATTTAAAACACAGTAATGCTTGGACACCAAACAATTCCTGAGAGTTGACTTCAATACTATGGCCATAACATTAACGATTTCCTCTGGTATAACTTACAAGGTAACGCATTTCTTTCGTTTTCATGGGAAATCCGGAGTTTTTTTGGCACATATTCTCCCAATCACCTGTCACAATTCAGTGAACATCGACAAAAACCGCAATGATTATTTTGATTGAGGGCATTTCTGCAGTTTTCACCGAGTCTACCGCGGGAGAATCGCCTGAAATACTTCCCCGAAGAAAAAGCAGACCATTCAAATAAATCACACAAAGTAGGGTGGGAGTAAACGTTTGTTTAAACATCTTGTTAGCTAGCATGCTAGCTAGCAACATTGAAAATTGATTTTGGCATCTTATAGGCTAATACTGAACTTTTACTGCACTTTCTAATATCGCTCTGTTTTCAGAAAATGCGCAATTATAAATAAAGTCATTACTAATTTTAGGCTGCGTTCGTTGGTCTAAAAACCATTGGATTTATTTGTGGGAACAGGAGAATGCTGTGGGTAGCTTATGATTTTTGCTGAACTGCTTGCACGAGAATAAGCGAGGAATGGAGGGATATGGACCAAGGGCAGGCGGGGGGGGATTCGTTTAATTTGATGTTATGTTCGGCTCAACATCTTGGGCCGAAGGGCCCATTCCCGCGCCGGATAGCTCTATGTCGTAAGTTTTACTCGCTCTAAATAGGGGTAGGGGTGCAATGGTTAATTTTGGGAGATCCAGAGGTCTTGATGAAGAGTTTGAATTATGGAAATACCAGTCTGCTCAGAGAAACTTTCCAAACCGAACAACTGGCAAACATCCCAGACTATGCAAACAAACATTATGGAACAGGCTGAAATAAACTGCGACCTGCTGGCTGCGTCCTCCCACTTCAACTAGCATCCTACTCGAATACAGGCGTTTAATACCATAAACACATTTGTTTCTTTGATCTTGATTCCATTATTGCTTGTAATAATTGTGCTTTCGTACTTTTAAAGTGTCTGACATCCTGCCTCTCCTCTCCTCTCATTGCAGACCTACGAACACTTTAACGAAAGCAACATTCTGAAAACCCGCAATTGAAAATAGAAGATGTTGAAATTGTCAATGGATTAGGAATCATAATGGAAAGAAAGGCAGAGTTATCATTTCAGGCGAGGCCTTTGACCCGAAATAACCGCCCCCACCCACCCCCCATATACCTTGCCTGAGCTGCCGGGTTTTCGTACTGTTTCACTCTTTGTTTTTAGGAAACATTTCACCACCTCTTATCTTCTTACCTAAATCGAGCATCCAAGTCTTTTCTCGTCCCCTTTTTAGTCGTTTCAACATTGGTGCTGCTGCGTTTTGTAGGCTTCAACGATGGGTGTGAAGCTCCAAGACAAAAGACAGGCTCAAAACCTACTTTAACGGTTTTCCGAGATGTTTAAGTATATCCGGCTGCTGTAGTAGATGAGTTGGCATCTTTTTTTTTTGGTGTTATCGCTGACACCCTCTGGGAGTTGCATATTATCTCAGTATGACAACGGAACCTGCCAAATGGAATTCAGATCTTTGCAAACAAAATGCAGGCAGCACTTGCCATTGCTGTACTGCTGCAGTTAAAATGTGCTTCCTTTAGAACAAGGGGTAAGTTGAATGCTCTCACCGCATGACCTTTGCAGCTGGGCGACTTTAGATTTCACTAATACGTATGAAATAGCATTCATCAATATAAAGTCTCCTGGAGATAAATATGTTGTTTTCACTAAGGATATAGACTTCCTGTCTGTACAATTGCTGTCAAACAATGCACAATATCTATTAGGTCAAGTTCTTCCAATGAGGCATGCTGACAAATGGCTTTGACAGTCTACTCAGAGGTGCACCCCACAGGATCAGCCCTCTCCTTTCCCACAGAGACTCCAGGACGCCACTACCTGACAGACTTGTTGGAGAGAATTCTAGGATTTTGATCCAATTTGAAGCACCAATCAAACACTGAGAATTCACATCTGTCCAGGAATATGTTTCTGTAACTGTTTATAATAACTCACATGGGCAGTCTGTGACATTAGAAAGACGTAACTCTTTATAACATTAAACTGTGCAAGTTGAGGCTGTTGGAAATGCCATTGATGTTATATTGGAGAAAGCTGGCTTTGACAAAGCACATGACATATGGGGCTAAGATGGTATTATCTATCTGGTGAACTTTTGTTGCATTCTTTCTGCAGCAAGTACATTTCTGTATTCCAGAAATAGTCTCATGTGGTCTCACTAAGGTTCTATATAATTACAGCAATATATTTTTATTCCTGTATTCAAATCCTCTTGCAATAAACAGCAACATTCCAGTGGCCCTTCGAATTCCTTGCTCTACCTGCAAGCTAGCTTTCCGTGACAAATGAACAAAAACACCCAGAATCCTTTGGATGCCAATATGTCTCAATCTCTTACTATTTTAGAAATATTCCATGCCTCTATTCTTTCTAAGAATGTGGATAACCTCACGCTTATTCACATCTATATTTCCTCTGCCATGTTCTTAATCGATTTCTTAACTTGTCCAAATCCCATTCAAATCTTTTAGCACCTTCATCATAACTCATTTTTCCACCTGGTTTGAGTTATCAGCAAATTTGAAAAACTTGCCCCCACATCAAAATCATTGATACAAGTTGGGATCAGTTGTGGCCCAAGCAGTGCTCTTTATGTTGTGGCCCTTGTCAGAGCCTGCCAATCTGAGATTTTCCTGCTCCCTACTTCTGTCCATTAATTAATTGTCAGTCCATACTAGTGTGTTGCCTACAATTCATTGCAATCTAATTTTGTTTAGTAGTTTCTTGTGTGGGATGTTATCAAAAACCTTTTGAAAACCCAAGTAAAGCATATCACTTTGTGCCCTCAATTACCCATTTTGTGAAATATGTCCTCAAAAATGAACTCAAATAGCTTTGTCAAACATGATTCAGCTTTCATAAATCTGTGTTGATTTCACCTAGTCTTATGATTACTTCTAAGTGACAAATTATCGCACTCCTTGCAATAGATTTCCCTACTGGTGATAGTAGGCAAAAGTTCTGTATTTTCCTCATTTTTTCATTCTTTTCTTTGATACTTTCCAATCTGCAGGAACAATTCCAGAATCTGTAACACTTTGCAAGATAATAATCATCCATTATCAAGATTGTCACTTCTTCCAACACTCTTGGGTGTAGACCATTTAGTCCATGACAGGTTAAAATATTTCAATCCCATTTAATTTCTCCAGTGGCACTTCCTTCCTAATATAAATTTCTACCCATTTTTCATACTCGCTAATCCCTTGCTTTTCTAGTAGCCTGGGAGATTTTATTATATCTTCCTTTGTGAAGATTGGCATAATGTTTTTGTGCAGCTGCTTTGTCATTTCTTTATTCCCATTATACATTCTCATCTTTACCTGTAGAGGCACACAATTGTCATTACTAATCTTTTCCCTTTATATAAGGAAGTATGCTTTTGCTTCCCATTTTTATGTCTTTGTTAATTCACTTTCATACTTCATTTTCTGTTTCTTTATCAGTTTCCTGATCTTCTGTTGCTGAATATATATAACACGGTTGAATAGTTTCATGGTAAGATACATTGTATGGGTATTCCTGTTGGCATCATTATTATGATGTGCCACAGGAGCAATGAAAAGCAATGACAAGAAATGAAGTTCAGAAGGTATGGAATTGTTAGTGTATCTTTCCCTGGGCTGAAACTAGCACTGTTTTCAAGATAAGAGATGAGGGCAAGAGACAAAAGCACAAATATTTCTCACAGACTAAGGAAATAAACATATCATGTATTAATTAATTCAATTTTTAACAAGTTGGCCATTATAAAAGGGATTGAAAGTTATGTACTTGCTGCTGTAAGAAACTATCTCAAAAGCATTCTATGAACTCCTCATCCTACCATTGCAAATATGTTTTATCGAGTTTAGACATGGATTAAAATCATGAATGATTATTGCCATCTCTTTATCTTAAGCATCTAAAATTTATTTATGTCCACTTCATCCTATAAAATGCTCATCGTTAAGGGATTTCTGTTGGTGACTTCTTTCTTCTAATATTTTTCACCTCCACCCAAACTGATTCTACATTTTGATCTTCTAAACCAAGGTCATGCCAAATTATTCACAGATGCCATCAATTGCTAGCATTGCTATCTTCTCTAGAAGAATTGCCTATTCTTTTAGAACATCATATGTCCCACAATTTGGTATCCAACCGTTTTCATTGTGCAGCCACAACTCTATCATGACTATCGTGTCATATTTTTACCTCGAGGTGTGCTATTAATTCATTTACTCTGTTATATATGCTATGCTCATTCACATCAGACACTTTAGTTTTGACTTTTAGGTATCTTTGTAAAATCTAGTCTTGATTACTGCTATATTGTTAGGTTTATTCTCTCAGTTCCCTCAGTTCCATTCTCTGAACTTTATTTCCCATATTACTACTTTGCTCTCCTGCCATGACAGCACCTCTTGATTTGTTGCATCTATCTACACTCCAACCCTAACATCCATCATTCAATTTAAAGTCCACACTAATTGCCTCATTATGGTAGAAAATTCATCTCAGTACAGTTTGCATACAAGAAGCTGAAATAAATTTTTACTTAAGGAGTTATTTACATACCAGTCTACAGAAATTTAACATATATCAGACAGGATTAATGTTCAAACTCTGTTAACAACTTAGGTATATAGCTACACAGTATTGCCCAATACAGATTTCCATCCACAACTTCTTCAAACCCTAACTTTAAAAATTCTCCTATGAGCTGTATAGGTTGCGGTTATTCATTGAAAACAAAAGTAGTGTTGAGATGGATGGTATGTTTAGTTGTGTGCATTGGAATGGAAGGATTTGGCCTGGACAGTTCATTCTCCTTCAGTCATTTCCAACTTTATTACTTGTCACCTTCTAACTTGTCAATGTAAAGGGAAAGGTGAAGTGAATCACAATTCCACTGAAAGTTCATATCTTGGTTTTCTTTGTCTTAACTTAATGCTCATTGTCTTGGCAAGAATACTTATATAATAATTTATATTCTTGGTATACAGCTGTTTTTTAGGAATATACTTCTTGGATTTAAACTTAAAAAGGTTAAATATAAATAGATGGACTCTTCTAGCTAGGAATTTTGGCATCGACTCTAAAGTAGATGTAATTCAAATAAGGTGTAAGTTAATTACACTCAAGCTAAACTGTATTTATTGTTCAGAAAGGGGCATAAACTCAGAAAGAATGGATGATCCATAACTGAGCCTTAGGTCTGGCTGAAAGGTCATCATTTTAATAAATTATTTAAATTGTGTAGGACGTTTTCAAATAAGAAAAGCTGTAAGATGCTTTACAAATATAATGATTTATTTGTGGGACAGAGAGTTTAGACAAAGGGTAATGCCATTCATTAGCAATTAAGTATTGATATGTCTCTCCAAGAGTTTACAAGAGGATGTAAACAGGAAAGGTTATGGAGTCCGAGATAACAATGTGTGGAGCTGAATGAACACAGCAGGCCAAGCAGCATCTTAGGAGCACAAAAGTTCTTTGTGCTCCTAAGATGCTGCTTGACCTGCTGTGTTCATCCAGCTTCACACTTTGTTACCTCGGATTCTCCAGCATCTGCAGTTCCCATTATCTCTGATACAAGATTATGGAGTCCATTTACTCACATTCAGGTCACAAAAGATTTTCTTAAGTAAGGGATAATTAACATAAAGGCCTGTTTGAGGTCATGTAAAACAAATCACATCATCATGGACTCTAGCAGCTTGCAGCTCACAGAGAAAGGACAGCCAAAGTCAATGGGTACTTGAGATAATGGGAACTGCAGATGCTGGAGATTCCAAGATAATAAAATGTGAGGCTGGATGAACACAGCAGGCCAAGCAGCATCTCAGGAGCACAAAAGCTGACGTTTCGGGCCTAGACCCTTCATCAGAGAGGGGGATGGGGGGAGGGAACTGGAATAAATAGGGAGAGAGGGGGAGGCGGACCGAAGATGGAGAGTAAAGAAGATAGGTGGAGAGGGTGTAGGTGGGGAGGTAGGGAGGGGATAGGTCAGTCCAGGGAAGACGGACAGGTCAAGGAGGTGGGATGAGGCTAGTAGGTAGCTGGGGGTGCGGCTTGGGGTGGGAGGAAGGGATGGGTGAGAGGAAGAACCGGTTAGGGAGGCAGAGACAGGTTGGACTGGTTTTGGGATGCAGTGGGTGGGGGGGAAGAGCTGGGCTGGTTGTGTGGTGCAGTGGGGGGAGGGGATGAACTGGGCTGGTTGAGGGATGCAACTCATATTCCGCCTGGGAACCCTGCAGCCATATGGTATCAATGTGGACTTCACCAGTTTCAAAATCTCCCCTTCCCCCACTGCATCCCTCAACCAGCCCAGTTCATCCCCTCCCCCCACTGCACCACACAACCAGCCCAGCTCTTCCCCCCCACCCACTGCATCCCAAAACCAGTCCAACCTGTCTCTGCCTCCCTAACCGGTTCTTCCTCTCACCCATCCCTTCCTCCCACCCCAAGCCGCACCCCCAGCTACCTACTAGCCTCATCCCACCTCCTTGACCTGTCCGTCTTCCCTGGACTGACCTATCCCCTCCCTACCTCCCCACCTACACCCTCTCCACCTATCTTCTTTACTCTCCATCTTCGGTCCGCCTCCCCCTCTCTCCCTATTTATTCCAGTTCCCTCCCCCCATCCCCCTCTCTGATGAAGGGTCTAGGCCCGAAACGTCAGCTTTTGTGCTCCTGAGATGCTGCTTGGCCTGCTGTGTTCATCCAGCCTCACATTTTATTATCAATGGGTACTTGTCAGGTTGATAGTTAAGCCAAAAAAAACTAACTTGATATGTTAAGCAAAGGGTATTGCCTCATAGAACAGCTAGAACTCTGGAGAATTAATGAAGTTACAAAGGATATGGCATTCTTTTGAGCAATCCTGACAAAAGTGACTGACTCTTAGGATATGAAAAATTAGGATATGAAAAAAAGTAAAAACTAAGAGAAGTAAAATATGAATTGAGTGCAAACCTACATGTTAAGTTAGTAGTCCCTGTTTTGTTTAAGCCTTTTATATAGTGTAAAGATTGCTTCTGTTTAAATATGTGAAATTTTGTAGTTTATTTCTATTGGTGACAATCTGGATTTCCAATTGAGTGTTGATAGGTTAGAAATAGTATTTCTCCCAAATTCCTGGATTGTTCTTTGCTATTGTACATGTTCTTTCCCTTAGTTTATACTATCTCTCTCCACATTTACCAAACATTTTTATTCTATTTATTTCAAGGGGAATGGAGTGTAATGGTAGGTTGGTTTTGTGGAAACCAAACAAGGCACTAGTCGGTTCACAGCTGGAATACTGTGAACAGTTTTGGGATGCTCATCTAAGGAAAGATACTCTGGCATTGGAGGCAATCCAGAGAAGGTGCCCTAGGTTGATACTGGGTGGGGGTGGAATGTCTTATGGGGAAATATTGAGTAGTTTGGGCCCATACTCATTGTGGTTCAGAATAATGTGAAGCAAACATTTTGAAATATGTATGATTCTTAAAGGACTTGACAGGGTAGATGTGGAAAGGTTGTGTGAGAGCCTTGGATCAGATACTGTCAGAATAAGGAATTACAAATTTAAGATAGAGATGAGGAGAAATCAGTTGTCTCAGAGAATTTTTTACGATTGAGGGCTGCTGAAGTTGAGTCATTAAGTGCACTCAAAGCTGACATTAAGATTTTGTGCTTAATCAATAATGGAAATAAAGGTATTGGGGAAAAGACAGGAGTGTGGAGTTGAAGATTATCAGATGAAATATGATTTCCTTGAATGGTAGAGAAAACTTGATGGGCCGAAAAGTCTACTTCTGTCCTAATATTATATGGCCTTTCCTTTAGCTACAAAACTTTCCACACACATAATTAATAAAATTTTGACACATCCCTGAGATTCCTTCAAGATGACTTGTTTAAGCCTTGAGACATGCCTGCACCTTCATACCTTCTGGGATCTGGAAGAATATATCTTGATGTATAACTGGGGCCTCTGCTGGAGAGAGAGATTTGGAATTATCCTGCATTACTGCAGGACCCTGGAATTGGATTTTGCTGGAGGTGTTCCAAAGGTGAGACGTACTTCCCCTCTGGGTTTTAAACTCATTGTGTATCCCTCAGCTCAAAGTTTGTTTATGTGCTGGTGAAGCACCAAAGTTGATGGACAGGAAATTCTGATGCTAAGCAGGAAATTCCAGCTCTAACATCTAGGTACTTTGTTTGAAAAGACAGCACTACTCCATCCTGAAGGCTGCACAAGAGAAAACTGAAGTTCTTTTCTCAAGCACTGGCAAGAAGTCAACCTGATTGATGAACACAGGCCGGTCAGAGATGACTACAGAGATTAGTGCCTGTGGCAGGGGGTGAGAAACCAGCTCCAGTGTCGCAGGAGGACAGATTACCTGTTTTCATCCACCAGGGTATGTACCACTGTTTACTTAATGCTCCATGCTCCTGAGTGTGAGCTAATGTTTATTCATTGCAGAGCACTGTTGTTATGCAGGATGTTGGATGCTCAGCATCTCCATCAGATGTCACACGTACAATCAATGCCTATTACTTCAGGGCAGCTACCAATACAGCCGTGTGCACCACAGTGTTGCTGTCTCTCACACATCTTCCAGGATTCTCACGTAAAACTTAAAAAGGAGCTGAATGCTCAACAGTTCAAGCACCATCAGGTCACTGACCTTTTATCACAACCAGGAAGGACAAACAACCAATTGCTTTTCACCAAAAGCAGTCATGAGACAAGGAGAAAAGCACAAAAGATGAGTCCCCATTTTGCTTCAGTCAATTTGCTGATGTCAGCCAGCGTAGCTGCCTAACGTGGGTAGGCTTTGTTGACCCAGTCAGACTTCAGCCCTTACACTAAGTTTAACAGCAACAAAGAAGACTGTGTACAGAGTCATAGAGTCATGCAGCATGGAAACAAACCCTTCAGTCCAATTAGTCCACGGCGACCACATTCCCAAACTAAACTAGTCCCACCTGCCTGTCCATGGCCCATATCTCTCCAAACCTTTCCTGTTCATTAATTTATCCAAGCATCTTTTAAACATTGTAATTGCACCCGCATCCACCACTTTCTCTGGCAGTTCATTCCACACACGAACCATTCTCAGTGTGTAAAGGTTGGCCCTCATGTTCTTTTTAAATCTTTCGCCTCTCACCTTCAAAATATTCCCCCTAGTTTTTAACTACCCCACCCAAGGGAAATAACCCTGGCCATTTACCTCACCTATGACCCCATAATTTTACAAACCTCAATAAGGTCATCCCTCAATCTCTTACATTCCAGTGAGAAAGATCCCAGTCTATTTGTGTATCTCAAACCCTCCATTCCCTGCAGCATACTGGTCAATCTTTTCTGAAGCCTCTACAGTTTAATAATGTCCTTTCTATAACAAGGCAACCAGAACTGCACACAGTACTCCAGAAGAGGACTCACAAGCTGTCTTGCATAACCTTAACATGAAGTCCCAACTCCTACATTTAAAGGTTTCAGGAATGACGTCAAGCGTGCTAAACACCTTCTTCACTAACTTGTCTACCTGTGATGCAAATTACAAAGAATTATGTCCTTTAATCCTAGTTCTCTCTCAGTTCTACAATACTACCTAGAGTTCTATTGTTAATTGTATAAATCTTGTCCTTGTCTGTATTACCAAAATGCAATACCCCACATTTATCCAAATTAAAATCCATCTGCCACTCCTCGGCACATAGGACAGACACTTCTCATGATTTGCTTGATTCAGTTAAGTTTCATCTTTTACACTGTAAGTGCTTGCACAAAGAAACACATTGATGGCGAAGGGGTCAAAGTAAATGAAGGAGTTGGTTTTCACCACCGCATGGAGAAGACATCTAACCAACCAAATACATGCCTGAAGTACACCGTCACATTTGTGAACCTTTATATTCCAGTTTTTCCTGGGCTTGAGCCCAATTCCAATGGCCTGGGGTGTTGATGAGCGTTTATGACATTTTAATGAATGCAACAGTGGCTCCCAACCATGAAACTTACGAAAGTGACTCGCCTGAAAGGTTCAGAGAGCCTAATTACAAAGCTTTAAACAACCAGCAGGAACCCGAATCTTTGCTTCTGGCCCAACCGGGTTCCTCCACCTTCCCTTCTAAATGTTCCAGAAAGATTGCACCCATTGCATGTAATGGAGCAGAAACTTGGTTTGTGTGTATTAACAACTCAATGAACAACAGTCAGAAGCAGAGCAAAGAAACATTCAACTGACACTAACTTGTCAAATCATTCTATGAGGACCTTTGTATGAAACTGACAGGCTAATTAAAAATCTTCTATCTCATGCAGTAGTCATTCCCTAGTGCAGAAATGGTCCAGTCAAATTTCAATGACAGGATGTGAGTCTACAGTAGGTTTGAAACCTGTGCCAAGCCCTAATTCTGCAGTGCAAAGCCCTGATGGCCCCTAAGCTTTGTTCAGTCTTCTGTTGTAACTATGATAGGAGATCGGATGGTACATGGAAAAAAATGAGTCAGTCGTCATGTTGTTTCTCTGAGAATTTGTCCAAGAAACCTCACTGCCCTTCTATGGCAAATCCAGGCATGTATTGGTTGCTATGAAACCAAAAACTGACCAGCACTCACCTATAAATAAAGCTGACTGCCTGAAAACACGCCAATTTGAAAACATTTATTAGTAAAGAATATTTTCCACAGAAGCATTCCAATGCAGCCATGTCTCTGAATGGTTTTCAATTGTACTGACAAGATATTAAATACAAACCCAAACAAACAAGCAGGATATGTGAATGATATGGTGGCACTATACAGAGTAGGCCAGACATGTGGTCACCCTCTAGCTGTCTCTAGAGTAAAACAGAAAACACGGGACACATTCTGTACAGTGCATTTTTTCCCTCAGAGGCGTGCCCCTGTGCCTTGTCCAGCCTTCTTCATTCCTATTGGATTTGGCTGAAGAGGTGAGTCTTTGTGTTTCGTTCGGTATCAGTCCGTCACTCACTGATCCTGCATTTGTTGTTGCATTCGTTGCAACATTTCTTGCATTCGCCGCAGCTGTAGAAAGAAAGCCCATATTACTGAGTACTGCATCTACTGCCACCCACCTGCAACAAATAGCAGCTAAACATCAATTTCATGCAGCCAATACAATAGGATCATGGTTACCTAAAGAGATTGGGAACAAACATATTCAGATAATGCTTAATCCAGTGTGCATACTAATTGATTGCTACATACCATTAAATAACATACATTTTACTATGAAAATTGTACTTGCTACACTTTCTTAATCCATGACATGGAGAATGCAAACAGTTTGGCTACTTGGTTGATTTAGAAAGTTAACATAAATTTTCAACTTGCTACCCAGATGTAAAACTGACACTTTGGATGAGCCACCTGTTGTGTGAAGTAGCAAACTTCAATTTCTGATGATTTTAATGGAAATTGAAATTGGGAAAACATCTGTACTGAACAGCCAATTTGTAACTGGAGTTTCATCACTGGTAGCAAGTTGGAAGTGTAGCCCTTTGTCACTTGGACAAACCATCGCCACAAGCCCTATTGTCAGCATGAACCATGTCCTGAGAATGAGTAAAACTTGCAAGAATGATCACACTTGTCTGGTGCCACCAATCATCTAAGAATCTGCTAATTGTTTTGCTCATTACCAGAGTGATAAAATATTCCATCTGCTGTGAATTGAAAATGGTCACTACATGACATCTTTCAGAATAATTCAAAGCAAAAATGTCAGACAGAAGGAATGACAGCAATAAGATAAAAAGTTGAAGTCACAACAATGAAGTAAAAGTTTACAGATAAGCCTATTCACACAAACAGCCAACATCACAAGATGTCTTATAGTTACGGGGTACACAGTATAGCCTAGGGTCCCCAGATGCTCACCTCCTCATCCTTCATTTTGATCAGTTTCTCTGTCTCTGCATCTGGAGTTGGCACAGGTAGCAAGGGGAGTGGACTTTCAGCTCGGTTGTCCTGGGTCAATTTACTGTGAAGTTCAAGAAAAAAATTTCAATGGCTTTGTTCTTCTCACTTTGACGTGAAATAAATTAATACGAATAAAGAGTTTTAGACCTTGAAATTCATCAAGGTGATTCTGTCAAGCTCCAGTTAACACTTCACCAAGAGACAAAAAAAAGTCTCCAAGGAAACACTGCAAACAGCTTAAAATGGTTACTGAGGTTGTTTCTTCCAGTGGTCTCCCATCAGAATTACAATAAGGGCATGTGGTGCAGGGAAGCCCCTACAGAACGTCAGAGCCACTTATTCATTAATTTCTATGTATAATGGGGGAAAACAAACAGTAAGTCAGTAATTTTCACAAGAGGTTCTGAGTTCCAATCATGCAGCTTTCTTCTTTGGCAGAAGATTGATGGAAACCCAGGGCAAATTATGCAAGTGGCAGTTACAAAAGATGACAGTAGAAACCTCCATTAAGAATCTTCTCATTCAGTGCCAAACACTGTTATTCTCTTTTTGGAAGAGTACATACTTTAATCAACTTTTGTTCATGTTGAATGCAGTAGGCCAAGTGATTTGAATAATTCTTCAATTGACTGCACATTGATGGAATCTCATCAATGTAAGGGAAACATTGATCTGATTAATAAATGATATCAGATGCAGATGAACGCATAACAATTTTACATTGCACGGATCAATCATAAATATGAATGAAATAAAAGTTTATTATATTAGGCTTCAGGGTCATTGTCAGACTATGCAGTGAGACAACTGAGAAAGCTGACAAAATGCCAGGCTAGATTGTCAGCAGAAAATAAACTTATTGAGCTTCTGATCAGATTGTACATTGCACTTATCAGATCACACTTGAATTATTGTATACAGTTCTGTAAAAAGCATACGCAACCGTTGGCATTAAGAGTATTCAGCCACAGAAAGAATTCCCAGTGTATAATGCATGAAACATGGGGAAAGTTTAACAACCAAACCCTGAACTACTCAGAAGAATGGTAAAGGAAACTTAAAGGCAATGTGAAAGGACGGATGAGTAAACTATTAAACAACTTAGGTATGATAAACTCTAAATATGGCTCTCATTATGATCAGATTAATGAAGGTCAAGGTTAAAGGATTGCATTAGTGAAGATTAAATCATTTGGGGTCAATTATAAAGGTTGTAAAATGAAAGATACAACATAATGCAAGTAATGGATATCAATGACATAGGTCTGGAAATTTCATGGGAATTCGACTGATCTGCAGTAACTTTTATAGTGGTTGGGAGAAAGCCCCACAGAAACTGTGTTATGTCCATGTTCAGTCATATATTCATGAGTTCCAGTGAATCCAGTCTATATTACTTTGTTAGATAAGGTAGATGGGATCAGCTACAGAAGAATCTGAGGCATGGACTACAAGAACAAGGAGGTTATGGTGGGATTGTATTAACTACAGCTCGGCCATAACTTGAGTACTGGGTGCAATACTGGTCAGCACCATTATAGTAATGATATGACTGCACTAGAGAAAGTGCAGAGGAGATTTACCAGGATGCTGCCTGGGCTGAAGTGACTGAACTATGAAGAAAGATTGGATGGACTGGACTTGTTTTTGTTGGAGCAGTAAAGGTTGAAAGGGGACCTGTTAGAGGTGTAAAACGTTATGAGTGGCATAGCCACTTGGGGAATGTACTTTTTCCATTAGCTGTGGGTCAGCAACCATGGGAGAATGATTTGAGGTGAGAAGTAGAAAGTTAACAGGGAAAATGAAGAGAAGTTATTTTCACTCACAGAGTAGTGGGAATCTGGAACTCACAGTCTGAAAGGATTGTTGAGTCAGAAATTCTCGTAACATTTAAGCAGATATTCATTTGCATTGCTATAGCTTCCAGGGCTACAGGCCAAAAGTTGTAAAATGTGATTGGTGCAGTAAGATCTTTTTTGACTGGAACAGACATAATTTAGCTGAATGGCTTCCCACAGTGTCTATGAGGTGGCAGGTCAGCCCCCTGGGAAGTTCAAAGCCACCATCTTACAGACATTCTTTATTGGGATGAATGTTTTTGCCAATGGCTGCCTATCAAGCAGACCACAACCCTTTTCAGATGATTCTCCTCTCATGATGATCAATGGTTGATATCTCCACATAGGGGCGGCACGGTGGCTCAGTGGTTAGCACTGATGCCGCACAGTACCAGGGACCTGGGTTCGATTCCACCCTCGGGAGACTGTCTGTGTGGAGTTTGCACATTCTTCCCGTGTCTGTGGTTTCGTCCTGCAGTCCAAGGACGTGAAGGCGAGCAGGATTAGCAACGGGAAATACAGGGATAGGGTAGGGAGGTAGGACGGGAGTGGATTGCTCTTCGAAGGGTGGTTGTGGACTCGATGGGCCGAATGGCCTGCTCCCACATTCTACGATTCCAATGTGGCTGAGATCTGCAAACAACAGAGTTAACTGGCTGGTGGGATTCTTGCAACCTTCCATCAGACCTGTGCGTTAGTGGCCGAATGGGCTTTGACACAACAGTGCTTGTACTAGCACCTATTCCAATGAATAAATCTTAACGTTGTCTGGCAGATCCAATTCTCCATGACAGGGTGAGTGCAAGAGTAGATGCTAAACGTACCTGGTCATCTCCTGAATACACCTGGCCCGGAAATTCTCATAGTGAACGTCCCATGTCACATCCTTCAGGTCCTGCATGTGCGTTCGGATTAGCATATTCCGCAGTTTCACAAAGTCGCAGTGCGCCTGATTCTCCACTAGGAAGGCAAGACAAAAAGGAAGCTTGTCGGCTACATTCTCAAACTGTTCACTGTGTTTATAGATATTTTAACCAACCTGATCAGAGATGCTATGACACACAAATGGAGTGCAGTCATAGAGTTGTACACACGGAAACAGGCCCTTTGTTCCAACTTGTCCATGCCGACAAAATTAATCCAGTCTCATTTGCCAGCATTTTGCCAATATCCCTCCAAACTGTTCCTATTTATGTATCCATCCACATGCCTTTTAAATGCTGCCACCACTTCCTCTGGCAGCTCATTCCATATATGCACTCCCTCTGCATGAAAATGTTGACCCCCAGGTCCCTTTTAAATCTTTCCCCTCTCACCTTAAACCTATGTCCTCTGGTTTTGGACTCCCCTATCCCGAGAAAAGACCTTGGCTATTCACTCTATCCATGCCCCTGTACAAGCCTCAGCCTCCAGCGCTAAATGGAAAATAGCCCCAGCCTATTCAGCCTCTCCCTATAACTCAAACCCTCCAGCCCTGGCAACATCCTTAGAGATCTTTTCTGAATCTTTTCTAGTTTCACAACATCTTTCCTCTATCAGGGAGACCCGAAATGAACACAGTATTCCAAAAGTGGCCTACCCAATGTCCTGTACAGCTGCAACATGACCTCCCGACTTCCTGAAGTCAGGCATTCTAGCCCAAAGATACAGATGCTACCACTGCAGCACGAGATACCTAATTTCATCACAATTTTATATGTGCACACTTCCAAAGCAGTGGATGTATTAGCAGGCAGCAACATTAATGTATTGTTTATGATAGTAACCATTTTTCTCTTAGCTGATAACACGGCTGGCACCATGGCAGGGAAGTGGCCACAACAGTTTTATTGAGACTGACAGCACATTGAATTCAAAAGCCCCACAGCACGTCAATGCAAAATTCAGGAGTTGGAGGCAATTATCACTCACCATGCTAGTTTTTTTGGTGCAACTTATTAGAAATCAGCGTAACCACTACTTTTGGCAGAAGTTTTATGTATCACAAAGCAAATTTCCATCACATTTTGGGCTAGTTTGAAGAAAAAATTACATGGGAGAGTTACACCAGACTAAACTTTCCTTGTTCACTCTAATGACTGCAGTGTGAATTGGAGGATGGAGGTCAAGGGGTGACCTTGCAGAGGTTTATAAAATCATGAAGGGCATAACTAATGTTAATCGCAAAGGTCTTTACCCTAGGGTAGGGGAGTTTAAAAACTAGAGGGTATAATTTTAAGCTGAGAGGAGAAAGATTTAAAAGGGACCTGAGGGGTAACCTTTTCACACAGAGAGTGGTTTGTAAGTGAAATGAGCTAGAAGCAGGTACAATTACAACATTTAAAAGACTTTTAGACAGGTACATGAGTCGGAAAGGTTTGGAGAGATATTGGCCAAATGCAGGCAAATGGGACTATTTTCGTTTGGGAAACTTAGTTGGCATGGACAAGTTTGACCGAAGGGTCTGTTTCTATGCTGTATATGACGCCACGGCTCTATAAGTAATGGCATTATTAGGATTGCATAATTAAAAGGAATTGGTAATGATGTGAATTTTTTCCAACTTCTCACCACCTGTTACTGATTAACCTTTTTGAAGGAGGATTGCACAGGCAACTCTTCAATAAAAGTGGTTGAATGCATTGTACAAGTCTAAACATCGAGAATCAATGAGCCATTTAGTCCTGGGGTCAACACTATTGAATTTGAGCTTATCTTCAGCCAATATTCAGAAACAGTTATTTACAGCAAGGGTCACTGGAAAGCATTAAAGAAAATCCTTACCTGAGGACATTTACTCTGAAGGCAATTGTCCCATCCAGCAGTTGTCTCACAAAAGAACAGCTAACTGGGCAGAGATGTACTATTGAACTTGGGCTCTTCACATTTCTTTATGTTGGCTTGATATCATCTATTGATACAATCAGAGCCATGCCATGCTGGTGTTTGTGTCTTCACTCAGTTTTAGCATTTTCAATTTTATACATTTACGTGACTGTTTAAGTGTCATTTTTGCTGAAGTACTCATTTTCTCATAGGGTTTAAATACAATAAAAATTGTCTCATACCGTATGCTTCTTTCTGAATAAATTCGCTTGGATTCTGGTATCGCTGTACCCTCCTAAATTAGGCTCACCTTCTACAATCCCCCAGGGATACAGTCGCCCACGGACTCTCTGACCCCGTGCCTCCACCACTGTGTTGCTGCCAATGACTGCAAAAGGAATGCTCTCCTAAAAAGAAAGGGAAGAACTGAAAAACCTGCATTGATATAACACCTTTCAGAGATACTATATGACCCACATGGTTAATGGCCAATGAAGTACTTTTGAAGTGTAGTCACTTTAGTTATAACGGAAATATGACAACCACTTTATGAACAACGATGTCCCACAAACAGTATTGTGATAATGACATATATATTGTGACATATATATTGTCAGGTCACCAGGGTGAACATTCTTACTCTTCTTTAAAATGGTGCAGTGAGGTTTTTACATTGTACTCAAATGCAGACTCAGACTCTGACTCTCAGCCTTGGCAAGGATCTGGTATGGTGGTCTCCCGGCCTGGCATGGACTTCCAAGATTATTCCAGTGCAGTCTCCCAGCCTCAATGTGAAGCTTGGCAGTCTGGAATCAAGGCCCGTCGTGGACTGGAGGCTAGGGGGCTTTGAAGGACTGTTGTTCTGAACTTTTTAGAACATAGAACATAGAACATAGAACAGTACGGCACAGAACAGGCCCTTCAGCCCACAATGTTGTGCCGACCATTGATCCTCATGTATGCACCCTCAAATTTCTGTGACCCATATGCATGTCCAGCAGTCTCTTAAATGACCCCAATGACCTTGCTTCCACAACTGCTGCTGGCAACGCATTCCATGCTCTCACAACTCTCTGTGTCAAGAACCCGCCTCTGACATCCCCTCTATACTTTCCTCCAACCAGCTTAAAACTATGACCCCTCGTGCTAGCCATTTCTGCCCTGGGAAATAGTCTCTGGCTATCAACTCTATCTATGCCTCTCATTATCTTGTATACCTCAATTAGGTCCCCTCTCCTCCTCCTTTTCTCCAATGAAAAGAGACCGAGTTCAGTCAACCTCTCTTCATAAGATAAGCCCTCCAGTCCAGGCAGCATCCTGGTAAACCTCCTCTGAACCCTCTCCAAAGCATCCACATCTTTCCTATAATAGGGCGACCAGAACTGGACGCAGTATTCCAAGTGCGGTCTAACCAAAGTTTTATAGAGCTGCAACAAGATCTCACAACTCTTAAACTCAATCCCCTTGTTAATGAAAGCCAAAACACCATATGCTTTCTTAACAACCCTGTCCACTTGGGTGGCCATTTTAAGGGATCTATGTATCTACACGCCAAGATCCCTCTGTTCCTCCACACTGCCAAGAATCCTGTCCTTTTCCTCTATCCTTTTATTTCTCTATTTTCTAATTTATTCCAATGGTCTGCAATACTGGACTTTTTATTTCTTTATTTTTCTATTTTTTTTCTCCCTGAGAAGTTGTGTGGAAGAATCTTTACCTTGTTACCTTGTATTTGAGGTGGTGCTGGAATTGGTGACTTGTAAACTTTCCACTGCACTCATTTCAGTACATGTGACAATAAAGCTAATTCAATTCAATTCAATTCAACATTGACCTGAGAAAGCAAGTGCGCCTCAGTTTATTGTGTCATTCCAAAGCTGTCAGTTCTGATAAAGCAGCACGATCTCAGCACCAAAGTCGTGTCTCATATTTGATTTTTATGTTCCGGCGCTGGAGTAGAACTTGAACCTACAAACTTCAGAATCAGAGGAAAGAGAGAACCCCACAGAACCTCAGCTAATAGCTGATTCCTGTCATTAAACAAAGGCAGAAATGGCATTTAGCAGGATGAATAAAACTGAAAGGCTAAACATTTCACAATGCCTAACTAACATCTTCTCAAAAGGTGTCCTCATTTGTTAACTGATTCACACCTAAATCAGCAAATTGCATTTCAAAATTAATGAGGATTAATTAGTAAAGATAACAAGAACAGACAGTAAAGAAAGGAAGATAATGAACCGAGTCTGAATGGCCTGTCATGTTCCTCTGTGAGAATAGTTAAGGGCTTTGATCATTGGCCATTACCTTTCCTAATGACATGAACAAACACAAAGTACAGAGGTTCTGAACAAGCGAGTGAAAATTGACTAAAATGATGTTCTTTGTCTATCTTGTAATGTTATGCTGCTTATTGATTTCAAGATACATTTTGGAATGAGGTTCTATTCTGTTACATTTATTCTGGTTACTGGTCTAATGACCAAAGGTCGAAATGAAGTCCTATTCGATTCAATCTGAGGTTTGAAATGGAAGGATCCCAATGCCACTACAATTAAAAACAGGATGCACTCCATCAAGAAAGTGGTCAGAGTTGATGCTGATGTTGAAAATAGCTTAGCTGTACTTATTTTTATCTTAACTTTGTCTTTCCTGGGATCCATTTCCCCTGAAATCCAATTATAATTCATTCTTACAACGTTGATCTCCTCTTTCTATTCCTTCCTGCTGGTGTAAAATCTTTGTCTTGCATCCATTTCCCTAGAATGCCATCTTACCTTGAGTTCCTTGTCTTGTTGTTTAAACTCGTCATCTTCATCTGAGTCACACTCTGGAAATTGATATATTTTAATTCCATATTGTTCAATTTCATCTCTAATCTGCATTGGCATAGGAATGAACATGACATGGTTATTCTCCTAAGAAACTGACGGATGTACTAAAGTATTCATGATGAAAATAACAATAAATCTGTTTTGTATAGGAAAGCATGCCAATGAATTTCAGGAGGAAACAGAGACTAAGTAAGAGTGAGAACAAAGGTAGAAAGTCAAGTGATGGTATAAACATGGTATTGGCTTTGAGAGATTTTTAGGAAGAGTTGCTGGAAGACAAAGGATGAAAGAAGAGAATGGTAGTATCTGGAAATGTGATAACTGAATACCCTGTGATAAAATGTGGCACAGGAGGAAAAATAAAATATTGTAGACTAGAGTCAGAAAGACATCAAATATAAACTGCGACACAGAGATTGAGCATGTTACAGAGATGGTGGAGGAACAGGTGAGTAATGGGAGTTCATGAAGTGATTTCTGCCGAAGAATGAGGGCTTCAAAACAGTGGCTGTGGGGCAGTGGCAATCCCTGGGGTTGGTACAATAAACAGTTGACACTATATACAATGGCAGCAGGAGTTTTGTAAGAGTTGGAATTTAGCAGGATGAATAAAAGTGAAAGGCTAAATGTCTTCACAATGTCTGACTAACATCTTCTCAAAAAGTGTCTTAATTTGCTAACTGATTCACACCTAAATCAGCAAATTGCATCTCAAGCTTAATGAGATTAATTGGAACTGGAGAAGTAGGGCAGGAGAACAATACAGAATGTTGAGTTTGGAGATGACAGACAAGTGGAATGCACAGACAAGTGCCAGCTGATAGAGACAGAGGTAGAAACAGTCAAAACCTGTGCTCGATGGGATTCAGCCTCAGCAAACAGCCAAAGGGGAGCATGGAATGGAAGGCTGGGCCACAAAACTTTTCAGCTAAGGTCATAAGTACATGGTAGCATAGTGGTTTCATTACTGGGCCAATGTTGAGAGGACTAATAATCCCAGAATATGATTCTTGAGTTCCACTATTGATTCACTTTAAAAATAAGTCTGAAACAAAAGTTTGGTATCAGTAAAAGTGAAACTGTCACAATGTAAAAACCCTACTGGTTCACCAATAACCTATTGAGAGGTCAGGTCCAAGGCAGAATTGTGAAACATACTAAAAAGATGAACTATTAACTGCTTTCTGAAGTAATGTCACAGCCCACTCAGTTGTATAAAACAACAGGGCAACTAGGGATGGGTGAACAATGCTGACTTTATCAGTGATGCCCATATCTTGAAAATTAGCTGAAAGAAAAGATGGCCCTGATCTCATCAATCAGATGAAAAATGTTCTGCATTGTCCACAACTGGGGTGCTGAACAGGCTGTCAAATTGTACAGTGACAGTCATGGAGTTGAGAACATTGATTTTCAAGGTCATTTTAGGCTCAGAGGCCGACATTTAGATATTGCCCTTTCAATAATATCAAGAGACAGGGTGTAGATGAAAGAGAAGAGAGTTTGACAGTGGAACGTTAGAGCTTTCCATGGGTGACTGTCACAAAGATGACAACATTGTAGGTGATGCGTTATTGAGTCCATGTGGAGCAGATTCAGTAAAGACCAACCTGCTTCCTACCTCCTGAGTGAGTGAGGGCTGCCTGAGCCTGATCAGTTGAAATTTTGAACTTGGCATTGAGACCTAAAACATTGACACTTAATGACAATATTTGGGCTCACGGAAAAATGTTTGTCTGAAATTGCCTGGCATATTTTGATGGCTCAGTGGTATTATTGCTGGACTGTTAATCCAGAGACCCAGATAATGTTCTGCAGACTTCGAATCCCAACACTGCACATGGTAGAATTTGTTTTTTTTTAAAAATCAGGAATTAAGAGTCTAATGAAAAACTCATTCCGTTCACTAATGTCCTTTAGAGAATGAAACTGCCATCATGACCTGATCTGGCCTACATGTGACTCCAGACCAACAGTAAAGTGGTTGACGCTTAACTGCCCTCTGGACAATTAGGAATGGGCAATAAATGTTGGCCTATCCAGTGAAGCTCTCATCCTGTGAATGATTATTAAAAAAAAATCCCAGCATATCAAAATGGGGCCATTGACACTAATTCAGCACTTGCTATCTGGAAGATCTGAGATCAACACTCTTGTTCTTAGCTCAGAATTATCATTTTACGAAGATGATTTCTCACCCTCTCTTTGAGTTTCTTCACTTCAATGGGTGTGAGAGAGTCAGCTTTCGCAATCACCGGCACAATGTTCACTTTCTGGTGTAATGCCTTCATGAACTCTGTGTCCAGCGGCCGCAACCTTAACTCAAACAGATGGAATAAATTATTCCTCCAACAGACAAACCATCCCTGCTGAAACAAACAAACGGATCTTCACAGAGATAAACTGTGCCTACCCCAACACAAACAGATCACCTCCGAGATAAATCACACACCCTGCCCCCCACCTCACCAAACACATAACAGCAGACAAGCCCCCATTTCAACAAAAACAAACAGATCCTCCTAGAGACAATTCACCAGTCCCCACATCAAAATATAAATTGTACCTCAGGAGAATCAGATCACACCTTAGAGCAGGTAAACAGTTGTCAGCAATGGATTTAACTCAGAGTTATCAGGAGCACCGCTGTTCCTCTTGGCTCCCAGAAAGGCAAGTAAAATATTTAAATCTAAATTGCCTTTTCCGCCTCTTGCTGCCCATTCTGCCTGTCTTCCTAATGCTTACACAAATAAAGGAATCTCAAACTAGCAACCAACAGCCCCCTACCGCCAACTGCACAGGACGAGATGCCTGTTTCAAGTGTAGACCTGGGATATTTACAGAAGAATCTTTATTATTATGATCACTGAGCACTTCTAGTGTGGAATAAACACATGCCTGGCAGCTCCTAATAATCTGAGCTGTTATGTTTCCAGTTTACACCTGTAAGATGAGCACATTGCTGTCCAATTTTGACGGTATAGAACATTCTCCACAGACAGAACAAATTAATCACAGAACCATATCCACAATGTCATCTAAATCATCTAGAATGTGTCTGACTGATGGAGAAGCAAAGCTCAACACTAATCTACAAACAGAATCCTATTAAGGTTTAAGGGGGCCCATTCACCCATATTCAGAAAAGTCATGTTGATACAAAAATCACCAAAATTATGTTTCTGTCACTCACCAATAAGTATCTCCCAAAACTCTTCAACTCCCAAAGGTCAAACTGAGGGCAGAGTTCCACAAGGTCCTGCAAACACCCAGATCAACCAAGGCAGGAATTAAGAGTCTAATGATGACTATGAATCCATTGTCAATTGTCAGAAAAACCCATCTGGTTGACTAATACCCTCTAAACTCCGAATTGACATCATGCCTATTCATCTCCTATAGTAGAATGTTCCGAATCAGATCTGCATTTTCCTCCTGCCGCATTGATACTTCCTTCTGAGACCTCACAACAGCAGCATTATGCTCCTGCCTCTGCCTCTCGTTTTCAATTACAGCAGGAATGGACAAAAGGACAAGTCAATGACCTTCAGCTCCACTCTTCTTCTTACCCATGTCCGTAAGGAGAGATAAAATACAGGCAACAGTGCACTCGGTTATCCTGAATGTTCTTCCTGTTCAGGCCACTCTCGTCTCTGAAATACTGTTCAAACTGCTGGTCAATGTAGTCAGCTATAGGTTTCCAGCTGCAACAGAATAGGAAGAGACTGGAATCAAAGAGATCTCCTGATGGGTGATCTTTATTGCTTTAGCTAGCAAAGTAGCAAGACAACTGTGATTTGCTCTGATTTTGATTAAATGGACATTAAGATCATATGAGAGCACAGGAACATGACAAGGGCATTTGATTCATGGAGCCAATAGCTTCCAAATTTGTCATAACATTGACTTGTCTCAGCAGTGTCATGCTTTCACATATAGTGTTACATTCAAAGCAACCTGAAGTCTTTACGAGTATAGAATAGATCTGGACTGTTTGTTCCTGCTGTATCCATAGCATATGAAAAATTATTGTATCAGGGTCCCCGTTAACTGTATGGTAGTAAAACCCCCTTCAGGAGGGCTATTGTACATAGGTTTCTGCCTCGCACATTACCCGACATTTCCTGTCTGTTTACATCTCTGACTCTTGAGTTCTTCAGTCTACAGAAGCAACCTAGATACTCTCAGACAACAACAGAATTGCTGGAAAATCTCAGCAGATCTGGCAGCATCTGTGGAGAGAAATCAGAGTTAATGTTTCAGGTTGAGTGACCCTTCCTCGGACCTCTTACACATTGTTTCCACTGAGGTTATAGGAACCAGAGGACAGTCAGGATTTTCTATCTACAGCCCAGACATTGACATCAGGCAAAGGTGCCGACCCCATATCTTGCCAGGAGCAGTCTGACATTGACTTTTTATACAATTTCTCAACCAGTATCCAGAGAATGCACTTGCCAACCTATAAGGGCAACTAGTGTGCTCTTAAAGCTGAAGGGATGCCAGGAAGCCCTCCAGCACTGAGGAAGCTGCAGCCTCACAGTGCAGTTAAGGGACAGCAAGGGTATTTTAAAGTTTCTTGCTCAGCACTTTTAAAAACTTTGAATTTAATGTCAGCCACAGCTGCTTGACCACTATTACAGCAGAAGCGGTCACCAGGCAGTGACACCTGTGTGCTGGTGGAATTAACCTGCCCTATATATCCATGCTTTATCTCAAACTAGTACAAAAGCAAGGATGGCAGGGCAGGTTAATATATTGATAGCAAGCAGCAAAATGTAGATTTGTGCACTGTGTATATCATCTGATAGTCCCAGAAAAGGGAGCTCAGTCCCACTGCGAACAATTGACACTAACTGTGCAGTGTAAAGTCAACATAGGAATCATTAAGTCTACTTTTTCTAATGTTTTGGGGTTTATGCTTTGTGACCCTCTAAATGGATGGCCATTTTGTACGGTCATTTGCTTGTTATCACTGGGGCATTTACAGCTTTTAATTTTTGTTCACAAATGCTTATTTTAGTTGCACAGTACTGACAAGATTCTTTTTGGAATGTGCATTAGCATCACATTGTATAAGTCGATAACAATTGAAAACAATGAACCGAGAGCAGCCATAAGTTCAGCAGAGTTGCCAGAGAATAAAGAGCATTAACTCATGACAACTCCTTCAACAAGTGATTTAGTTCAGCTGTCCCCGAACACACATCTTGAACAGCTCCTCCTGTCCCTTTTTATGTAAGTGGATGTTGAATACTAGATATAGCACAGACAGTGAGGTACAAATTTTTGTCTCGGGCAAGATTTCCATAAATAGAACAAGCTGTGCACCAAGTTTCACCATTCATATTCTATGTCAACATTTCAAAGACAGATGCTGATATATATCAGCAGACACTTCTGGTTTAAATCATGATATTAAAATCGAAGCCTGATTTATGCACTGCAAAACGCTTATAGCCACATTCACCATGCTCCAATAGAGTTGCAATTATTCTCAATTATTAAGACTGTTAATTAACAAAATACCTATTTCCACATAAAGGAATTGCAGTAGGCTATAAAGTTACTCACACCATTCACCTAAACTATGCTTGCTCTGAAATTGAAATTCATCTAAACATTTTGGTTCTATAATATTAAAGATTCTTATTGAACAAAAAAATGATCAGTTTTAGTTTTGAAAAACAACAAATCAGCAACATTTTGAGAGAGAGTTCCAGATTTCCACTAACTTTTTTTCATATCAGTTCTGAACATGCATGTCTAATCTTCAGGCTATGCCCCTTTGTGCTGAGCTCACTCACAAGAGAAAATGCCTTCTCCTTTCCTACCTCAATTCAAATTTCTTCAATTAGGCTATCTCTTAATCTTTTAATATTCAAGGTCCTACAAATATAGTCAAGTTATTCAGTTCTTGGTCTTTAATGATAACTTAGTCCATGGTATAAATAGAAATATTTGAGGTTGCAGTGTTCAAAACTGAACATGATAAATGGAATCTAATTACAGCAGTGCAAAGTTGTATTATAACTTCAACTCCTACATTTTCATCCATCTTGGAATAAAGGCCAACATTCTACTAACCTTTTGTGTTTTTTTGCACCAGTCTAGTAGTACTTAGATCCCAAAATCTATTCATCAACAGTGCTTTTCAATTGCTCTTTAAAAAACTACTTGAACAAAGTTCCAAGTGGACAACGTCATCTCTTCCTACACTGAATTCCAATCACCATGGCGTAGCGATTGTAACAACATCAGCCAAGCGGACCTTGTAGAATGAGTTCCCTATCTGAGGCTGTTAATCTGGTCCAATCAGGGAGCCCTGGGTGACAGATATGAACAGGAGAGTCAGCGTTTCCTCTTGTAGTGTATTGGTAGTGCCCCTGCTGCTGGGCCAGCAGCCCTGAATTCAAGTCACACTTGCTCCAGAGCATGTGATAATATCTCTCTGAACACACTGATAAGAAAAATAGGTCAAATATTTTTAAAAAGAACCCGAATGTCAGAGGTTCTGTCCACTCGGAGAGTTGGCTCTGAGGAAGCTAGGTCAGTGTCAAGGAGTCTCCACATGCAAAGGAAGGTAACTTGGTGATGGGATACTGGCAGCTATGGAGTTATTCTACACAGATTATATGCTCAGTTAATCTGTCTATTGTCATAATCCAGAAAGCCAGGATATGAAGGATGGTACTGGAAGAAAGCTTTAAACATGCTTTATATGTAGTTACTTTCTGTGGTACATATCACAAATATTTACCTCCTTATCCAAGAATCATGGTTCAATCTGTTTTAATTTTCTAGGGGCACAACTGAACCTCTAGTCAATGCCCATCATCAAGACAGTTAAGTACAATTAACGCTGATGGCCCTTTACAATTTGCTGCTCTCATCTGCACCATTTACTGTCTCACCTAATACAGTATTGTGATCTTATTTATTGGAGAATGCTCATTGAAAACCAATTCAGCAGTGATGGAATTAGCTGCATATGTCCCCACGGCAATCTAATGCTCAATGATGTTGCATTTATACACACCTTTGTATGTTGTTCACTGCATCCCCAAACCCAGGCGTGTCAACTATCGTCAATTTTAGTTTGACACCTTTCTCTTCAATGTCCACAGTGTGTTTTATAATCTCCACTGTTTGGTTGATCCTTTCTGTAAGAAGGTTAGAGAAAGCATGAGTCTAAATCTCCTGCAAACCCAATCAGTATATAACATTCTGCACCTTAAGTATGATATCTGTGTTTCCTGATCTCAATTAACCAGCGATGATGGATTAACTGATCTCACGATAGACCTTTAATCCATGAAGTAAAAGCTGTTTTTAGCTAGGGTTGGCTTCCTGTTTTAGGTCATGGATTGCTGTTGACACTTGGATGCATGTAAATATCTCAAAAAATGCTGGATAGACATTACAAAAACACTGCTAACAAAAGTGAGTGTGTGTGTGATACTCTGCCTTCTAATGCGAGGAAACATTAGATTCAACTCTGGTCAATGGCATGTTATCAGAACTGGAAGATGATAGAGGTGTGCTGTTATTAAGGAAGTATTTAGTGAGGAAAAATGGGGGAAAGAGGAAAAGATGCAAAAGTATCTGATAGAATGGAGGCATGATTAAGTGACAAAAATGATGATGATGTGAGGCAAACTGAGTCAATAATGAAAAAAAAGGACAGAAACAAAGAATGAATCCAGAAGAGATATAAAATAGTTTATAACATAGCTAACATCACTAAAAATCCGGCCAAGATCTCTGTGGTTCATCAATATGGAAGAAGAATTGTCGGTACTTGTTTAAATGCCATTCATCCTTAGCATCATTCACTTACGATGAATTGTTGTTATCAAATAATTTTAAATGTTTCATTTATTACAGATCTTGTCTGGTCTGTTGAACGTTTATTCCAGAGTTCTAGCATCCACAGTATTTTGCATTGTTGTATAGGTGGTGTTGTTTCCATAGAACCAAGCCATTCAGCCCAACCATGCCAGGCTGGTGCTTCTTCTCAACACAAACCTCTTTCCAGTCTTCTTCATCTTACTTGGGTATATGGCAATGGGATGAGACATTTCAGTTGAGGGTAATTGATGATATACTCCTCAAGAAGTGAAGGTTAAAGGGAGTCATGACAGAGGTGTTCAGAGTCACAAGGTGTCTAGGTAAACCAGACAGGAAGAGTGTGTTTTGATTGGTAAAAAAATCAGTGATCAATGACTTAATGGCAATATGAGCAATGAGGAAAACTGCTTTTACACAGAGAGCGGTTCAAATCAGGAAAGCACTGCCCTAAGGTGTAGGGGAGGCAGACTCACTCATGAGCAATGAGAATGGTATTGCTTTCCCAGAACGAAATTAGAGAAAGGACTGAAAAAGGGGATTAGCTGAGAACAGAGAGCTGGCACTGGCTTGTAAGGCTGAATAGTTTTACTCTGGGCTGTGAACATTTTATGATCCAATCAGCATAAGCTGCTTTTGCCTTCTTCCTCACATACCACTGGATAAACAGTGATGATATTCAGCTCAACTACATCCTGTGGTAGTAAGTTTCACCACTCACTGGACAATGATATTTCTTCCAAATTTCCTTGTTGATTTCGCAGTGACTATTTAATAGTGATGGCCATTGTTTTGGATAAAACAGAGTGCATTGGCCTCCTACCTTACAAAAGTAGGGGCCACCTTAGAGCTCCAGGCTGGGTTTCCAGTGAAGTCTCCGAAAGCAAGAAACTTGATTAAAACCCTGAGAGGATGTAGTGTTAGTGAAAGCAAAGCAGTTATTCAAATGGGCAGCTATTGTTCCTATAACCGAGTCATACCCCATTAAGGATGGCATTAATAATGGCAATACAGGTGTGCAAGGTGGAAGTTTCTGCAACTTCACATCCTCCTTTGAGGATAAAGATGAGGTTTCCAAACAGAAAATTGAAGCGTTTCATTATTAGTGCAAAATGTCAACACTTTTACCTCCGTCCTTGTCAGCACAATGTTGATTATAGTATCAAATTAAAACATCTTTGATTTTACCTTCGGCATTGAGAAGTTTTCTGTCTTTGTAAAGGTCAGTAAGGAAGAGGCTCTTGACCAAAGTGGACTTTCCCAGCCCAGACTCTCCTGTGGAGAGAGTAGTCATGAATATAAAATACGCATCAAGCAGCAACTAATTCCTTCGAATATACCTCATAATCAGAAAAATGGCTAATTCCACTCACACCAATTTGTCAATGTTCCACTCAGATTTACTATTTCAATACTATAGGTTACCTACCTAAAACATTTTGTTTTGTGACATGGTGAACAAAATGAATGCAGTCAAGTATTTCATGATTTTTTTTTAAGAAGAATGAAGGGAAGCCAATTCATTTGGGCTAATGGGAATTGCATCCAGGTTTCAGAGAACCTGTGGGGGAGCCTCAATGGGAATTAAGTGTCCTTCAGGCACCGAACTGATCACTGTCAGCGATTCCTGGTGATTGAGGTCCCCAGTGGTTCACTTCACTCCTACTGCCAGCATTGTACTGACCAGAGGCCCAGAATCACAGTGGAAACCAGGCTGCAGTTGAATGAGGGCAGGATGGGGTTGCAAGGTGTGGAACACAACAGAGGTTGGGGGGAGGGGGGTAGCGGAGGGGATGAGAGAGGCAGGATCAGGACCTGTGCACATTTGAGGGCTCTGCTGCTGAAGGAGTGGTCACTGAAAGCCAAGTCCTAAACTGCCGTACCATTCCTTGTACCCGATTCCTATCCCACAGTTTGGTTTGGGGATCCATTGGCAGTGTGGACCTCTGCTTCATTCAATAGCTGCCAGCGCTCTCAGTGGCACTGGTGACAATGAATAGTTCCTGCCTTCTAGACAACAACGCCGAGTGGGCAGGACTTCTGCTGGCAGGGTCCTCAGTCCCAGGGAATGCCCAATGCTCATACAGTCATAGAGTTGTACAGCATGGAAATAGACCATTTAGTCCAATTCAACCATGCCAAACAGGTATCCTCGAATCATCTAGTCCCATTTGCCAGCATTTGGCCTGTATTCCTTTAAACCCTTCCCATTCAAGTACCCATCAAGATGCCTGTTAAATGTTGCAATCGTACCAGCCTCCACCACTTCCTCTAGCAGCTCCTTCCATACATGCACCACCCTCTGCATGAAAAATTTCCTCTTAGATCCCTTTTATATCTTTCCCCTCTCACCTTAAACTCAAGCTCCCTAGTTTTAGACTCCATACCATGGGAAAGAAATAACCTTGGCTATTCAACCTATCCATGCCCCTCATGATTTTATAAACCCCTATAAAGTCGCCCCTCAATCTCCGACATTCCAGAGAAAATATCTCCAGCCTATCTAACCTCTTGTCTAAAATCAAACTCTCCGACCCTGGCAAAATCCTTTTAAATCTCTTTTGCGGCCTTTCAAGTTTAACAAATCTTTCCTGTAGCAACTTGCAAAGGCACTTAACATCTGTGGGCCTCTCCCATAGGATTCAAGAGAGTCTCCCACCAGTTCACCAAGCACTCGGTGAGATCCCAGCAGGCTGACTAAATCTCATTTTATTTCGTTATATTTAGAGCAGAAAAGGTCAAACGAATGTTCAAAATTATGAAGGGTTTTGATACAACAAATAAAGAAATTAAAAATTCCAGTTGTACAAAGGTCCAAAACTAGAGGTCACAGATTTAAGGTAATTTACACACAGTAAATAAAAATGAGATGGTGACAAGAAACTATACAGTGAATTGGCACGTTCCAGAATAATTTACTTTAAAGCATAATGGAAGCAGATTCAATAATAACTTGCAAAAGGGAACTGGGTAAATATGTGAAAAACAATATTGGGGTGAACTGAAAAGCAGGAGAATGGGATTACAGTTGTTGAGTTGTTCTTTCAGACAGGCAGTACTCAAGAGGGAAATTATCATTTACAAATTTCAATTCAGATTTGTCATTGGAAATGGATGTAATTTGGATTATTTTTAAAAATGCAAATAAGCCAGAAATTTAAAATAAGTGGCTATAATGAAACAGTTCCAGAAGCTTTCTTTTCATACAAAATTGAATGATTTAGCAATTCAAATTAAACAACCTGAAATAAAAGCAATAGGTTACAGTCCATATAAGATTTATGGATTTCACCTTATTGCGTGGACCTCCAGACTTTCTATAAAGGACAGTATTGTTTGTAAAATCTCTCTCCATGTTGTAATATATAGAAATTTTAAAAGACAGGAACTCAATGAATTCAACAATCACCAACAGCACTACTCAATAAAAATGTGAGAATGAAGTCAATGGAACTTAAATTCTGGCAGTGCATAAAACCAGCAACATTTGGAAGATCACCTGCTCGGTCTTTCCACCTGTGACAATACTATGGCCTTGAGAGATGCATTTTGTCCTGACTTCTTTTGAACAGAGGTTTTAACACAGAGCTCTCTCATGAAAGCTCATAAAGTAAATAGTTTGTGCGGCTTTATTTTAAAGTTGGAAGAATAAGAGCAGCCTGAATGGGTGGGGCAAGCTCCCACAGACCCAGGACGTTTAGTTTAAGTTTATCAGTTGTAGCTGCTGAGGTCTTGAAACTGGTTGTGGAAGTTGTTTTCCCTCTCTCTGTCATAGCAAAAAGCTGGGGTTTCTCCTCCTGCTGCTAAAACTGCATGTGAGACAATCTGTTTTACTGAATTTGCCTTTGCTAAGGGTCTGGTTATGGGCTGTTACTACATTGGAACAGTTACTGTTTAGTGGTTAAACAATGTAGTCTTCTGATAAGTTTTTCAACAGAGCTAATTATTTCAATTTCTTCTTTCGTTTGTTGTTATTTATTTATAGTGTATGAATAAAATGTGTTTTGCTGCAAATCTGGTGGTTTGATCAATGAAATTGCACCTGGAACACAATGCCTGGCACTTGCCATTAAAATAAGAAAAGATTAGGGTCTAGGCTATCATCTTAAAATATTTTTGTGGGATTTTGATCTGGTTCATAACACATCCAAGTTTAAATTTCACACCACTATCCTTATTTTTAGGGTCACCAAAAAATGCGTTATGTGAACATAATTGAGTCTCATGAGTATTCTGGCTCAAAGCATTCTGGTCCTGAAATTATATGGAAGTCTGATGGTAGAATGTCAGCAGATCTCCCAAGGATTAGGCAGGGAATGAGTACTCATGCTGCTTCTTGAAATGCTCTACTGATCTAATGAACATAAAGCAGTTGACTGAGAGAAGCCCATAAAGTGATTCAATTGACTTTTACCACCTGATATTAACAAGCTATTGGTTCATTTTCAGCACTTAATGTTTTAAAATACACCAAATTTGAAAGAAGTGGTGACACAGAATAGCCATACTTTCAAACACTCTTAATCTTGAAAGGTTCACGTATTCCTATCTTTCTGAGATGGTTAGCAATATCAGCTATGTTCCTTTTCCAAGCCTCACACCAATCTTCTTCCTGAAAACACCCAATCATGTTGGAAAACGATCTGATGGCATCCTTTCTTTTCTAATTTGTTTTAACTATCAGCTTATCAACCGACATTCTTGATAAATTGGCAGAAATTATATACCTCAAATAGAGTCCTTGAGATGTACAGGATGGATGTCCAACTCTCCATGCCGACTAGATATCCTAAGCGAATCTGGTTTTATTTGCCAACATTTGACCCAGATCTCTCTCGACACTCCTATTCACATACCCATCCAGATGTCTTTTAAATTTTGTAATTGTACTAACCCGAACCACTTCCTCTGGCAGTTCATTCCTCAGACAGTCTCCACGAAAGAAAAATCAAATCTGTATTTATTAAGCACGTTTGTTGACCTGAGGATAACCCAACCACTAACCAGTCTGGTAATTTTAAAGGTACCGCTATAAATTTATCAAAAAATGTATGAGTAGCAAGACGTCACAAACTGCAGTGTAGTAAATCATCAAATTGTCTGTTTCAGTACTGCTGTTTGGGAAATAAATGTTGGTCAGGACAGTGACTTCAACTCCTTTGTCCTCCTTCTTTCGCAGAAACCTGAGTTTAACACTTTATCTGAAAGGCGAGCTCTCTGACAGCTCAGCACACCCTCATAACTGCAAGCTGTCTTCACACTGAGAAAAGTTCTCAGGATATCTGTCATCACACACTCGCCACAAGCATGATGGGGTGACAACCCAGAGGAGAAGGCCGAACTGTTCCCACTCCCTAACACTGTGGTGCTGAAAAAAAACTCAAAGCAAAATGCTGCTGTTGCTAGCAATCTTAAATAAAAAGAGAAAATGCTGAGGAAACTCAGCAGGTCTGGCAGCATAGTTAAGACGAGTTATATGAGATTAACTCTTGTTTTTGTCTGTCCACAGATGCTGACACACTTGCTGAGTTCCCCAGCATTTTCTGTTGTTGGTGCCAGAAAATACTACTTGTTGCATAGTTTCGACTAATATCCCGGATGAAGTCAGTTGATTCAGCATAAGCCAAGTTCTAAAACCTGGATTTTTGTGGATCTATAAATCAAGACCTTGCCTGTTGTTGAATTTACCAACTGAGCGATCAATTAATAGATCCTTTGAATGCCTTCTCCTTTAGCAATGACAGGCCATGATGGAAATTTGCAGTCTGAATGATGCACGTGAGCAATTAACTCAAGTTATTTCAACAAAGCAACCTAAAACTGCTCTCACTAGAAAAGACGAAGGCAGTTGGTCCATGTGAACACATCACCTCCAAGTTCCCTTCCAAGGCCCACAGCATCCTAATATGCATTACCATTTATTCATCACTGGACCAGAACTGTGGAACTCCCTACACAGAGAACTTTTTGCATACTTTTTCCACACAGAGTGCAGTTATTCAAGAAGAAAGATCATCATCACCTTCTCACAGGCATCTGAGAATGGCAAATAGATGCCTGGTTTGCAAGTGATGCCTACTTCCCAAGATTAAATTTCAAAGGCAACTTAAACTCACATTCAGATCATGTGAATTACTTCCCTAACATCACACTCCAGTAATCTTCCAGCATTAATAGAGGCAAAAGCAACAGTTTCTAGGGAGCATGCTTGAAGTATTTCAAAAGCCACATCACATCATCAGCAATTTTCTACTATATTCGTATCATGCTTGTTTTTCAGGTTCTATATAAAAGCTAAGGCATCTTTTTGCTATTTCTTTACTCTTCATGCCCGGGGCTGAGTTGAACTAACATGCTGGTCAAACCTTTAACATGAACTGATGTCGCCATACTGCATTATTATCATTACTTGATTCTACCAGTTTACAGAAATGTGAGCAAGGAGCATTCTTACCTGCTACCATTAACGTAAAGTCAAAACCTTTCTTTACTGATTTGCGGTGGACTTGATTGGGTAGTGTAGCAAATCCCACATATTCCTTTTCCACATCCTGAAACAAAAGAAACCGTTAGACATTAGTAAACCTCAACGAGCTGATACAGAACAGGAACAAGAGGAAGATCCAGATTGCCTCACTACTCACCTGGAGTTAACTATAATTTGCATCATATGCTCCTCGTTTGAGTGTCACAAAAGAAATAGCTGCATTTTTAATTTTGTTGGCCACAGCAATGTGGGACAATAATGTGGAAAGTGGAGCACCTACTTGCTGACTACTCCCTGCACTGACTCATCAATTTGCAGAGTGAAACCTGGCCTGAAACACCCAACATTGTTTTACACTATGGGTATCAATTACTGATCACATTCACAAGAGTCTGCCAGTTTACTTTTAACCCAAAGAGTAAGCCATTTATTAAACAAAAAAATGTGACCAATATCACCTTAGACATAAAGGGTGACTAGAAGGACTTTAGAAAGGATGTATAAAAGAATGATTCCAGCATTTTCAGCTATGAAGATAGATTGGAGAAGCTGAGCTTTTTCTCCTGAGAGTTGAGATGGTTAAGAGAAGTTTTGATGGATATGTTCAAAATGAAGAGTCGAGAGGTAGGTAGGCGGAAAGTCATCCCTTTGGCAAAAATGTTGAGTAACCAACTTGAGGTGATTGACTAAAGAAACAGAGGGAAAAACATTCTTGTGTTAAGGACCTGGAATGTAGTGCCTGACAGTGTGATCAATGACAGATTCACTTGTGGCTTTCCAGAGAATTGAACAAGCACCTGAAGAGAAAAAGTATTTGTTGGACTGCAGGGAAGACACAGGGCTAGCTGAGTTCCTCGGGCAATGAGAAAGGCTGCAGGACAGATGGAAGCCAGTTTGAAGTAAAATGCAGGCTTACAAGCATACATAGTGCTTAATTCTCAAGAACAAACATGATTGAATACTGTTTTGATGTAAACTGGAGGTTCTAACTCCAGTAACAATTACCAAAGCACAACAACTAGGAGAAACAAGGCATGCAAGCCAATCAGATCTATCCAGCTGCCAAACAATTGTAGTGCGTAAAATTCGTGGAATAACCACAAGCTCACTTCCTACCACCAGTTCCTTTGTTACTGTGATAATGAACCAAGATAGTGGAAAAAAAACATTTTGTACACAGATAGAGAAAGTTCCAGAGCATTTCATATGTTATGTGTGAAGATTTAATTCAAGGGCGAACTATACAGTAAATGGAAAAGTCCTGGGGAAAATTGATGAACAGCGAGATCTGGGTGTTCAGGTCCATTGTTCCCTGAAGGTGGCAACGCAGGTCAATAGGGTGGTCAAGAAGGCATATGGCACGCTTTCCTTCATTGGATGGGGTATTGAGTACAAGAGTTGTCAGGTCATGGTCATGTTGCAGTTGTATAAGACTTTGGTTCAGCCACATTTGGAGTATTGTGTACAGTTCTGGTCGCCACATTACCAAAAGGATGTGGATGCTTTGGAGAGGGTGCAGAGGAGGTTCACCAGGATGTTGCCTGGTATGGAGGGTGCTAGCTATGAAGAGAGGTTGAGTAGATTAGGATTATTTTCATCAGAAAGACTGAGATTGAGGGGGGACCAGATTGAGGTCTACAAAATCATGAGGGGTATAGACAGGGTGGAAAGCAAGAAGCTTTTTCCCAGAGTGGGGGACTCGATTACTGTGGGTCATGAGTTCAAAGTGAGAGGAGGAAAGTTTAAGGGAGATATGCGTGAAAAGTTCTTTACGCAGAGGGTGGTGGGTGCCTGGAACGCGTTGCCAGCGGAGGTGGTAGACACAGACACGTTAGCGTCTTTTAAGAAATATCTGGAAAGGTATATGGATGGGCAGGGAGCAAAGGGATACAGACCCTTAGAAAATAGATGACAGGTTTAGACAGAGGATCTCGATCGGCACAGGCTTGGAGGGCCAAAGGGCCTGTTCCTGTGCTGTAATTTTCTTTGTTCTTTGTCATGAGTTACATTAGCACAATGACTATGGTTATGCAGGCCAATGGGGCATCAATTTTACACCCAGCTAACACCGACAAGCAGCAAGGAGATGAAAAATGGCTGGTCTGCTTTATGGTGATGCTGCTTGAGACAAGAGTGGCCAGAGGCACTTGGAGTTCTACTAGCTCTCTTTTACCTAGCACCATTATATTTGCCTGAAACACCTGAATCAGCAGATAGGGCTTCAGTTTAGAGCCATCAATAATGCCACAAATTGTTCTGTACTGAACCCGACTGTTGGCATCAAAGAGAGATCCATGCCTAATTTAAACACGAAACTAACTAATCTCAGTCCATTAGATGCGGAGTGAGTCTATCCTTGACAAGGTCTTGGGTTCTGACCTTAACTGCATTCTCTTGATGTGAACCAGAGCAAAGTTGGGACTGTACAACATACATAGTTGTAGCGAACCCCAAGCTAGCAATTTATCATGAATCAAAGCCAATTGTCTTGACACCAGATTAAGTAAATAATCAGTTGCATTATTTAATAGACTGTAGTGGTCCCAGTCAAACCTAGGTGTGCAAGCTAACATAAGAGAAACACAATTCTTGATGCACACAGATCCTCGCCATTTGGATGAACAAGTCAGGGAATCTTAGTTCCAGGTATGTTGGACAGGTTACAATTAGCATGAGTGTGAACACCCAGAAACATTCCCCACAATAGGTTTACTTGATACCAGAACTAACTAACATGAACAAATGAACATGCTGGGCTATTTTCTCAAAAAAAGCGAAGATCAAGGGGTGTCCTGGTAGACCTATGAAGCTGTTTGATAAAGCAAAGAAGAAAAATGCTTCAGTTTTTGTGGGGAATTTCAGACATATATAACACAGCTGTAAATAAATCCTGTCAGGAATTTAGGAGAAACTTCTTTACCTGCAGCATTTTGTTTTATTAATGTCATGTATACTGAAGTACAGTGAGAAGAGCTGTCTTACGTGCTTTACAGGCAGATTGTACTATACACATGCATCAGGGTAACAGAACAGAGCGCACGATTCAATAATGATAACTACCAAGAAGGTGCAGAGAGAAATCAACATCAACATTAAAGAGATCCATTCAAAACTCTAATCACAGCGGGGAAGAAGCTGTTCTCAAATCTGTTTGTACATTTATACAAACTTTCATATCATCTGCCCAACAGAAGGTGGAAAAGATTATAACCAGGGTGGGAGGGTTGTTTATGCTGGTTGTTCTCCTGATGCAGTGGGAAGTATAGATAGGGCCACTGGATGGGAGACTGGCTTGCTCGATGGACTGAGCTGTGTTCATCACTCTCTGTTGTTTCTTTTGGTCCTGGGAAGTGCAGTTGCCAAACCATGCTGTAATGTATCCAGATAGGATGCTTTCTATGGTACACCTATAAAAATTTGTAAGAGACTTTACAGGCATGCCGAATTTCTTTAGCCTCCTAAGGAAGTAGATGTACCGCAGGGTGAAACTTTTGCTCTCATGGAGTATTTCAGACAAATAGCATAAGCTGCCATTAAGGAAATGCTTATACAGTAGAGAGAGAAGGATGGGAAATTGAAGGCTGTGCTGGATACAGCTAGAAGATTTGAGAAGACCCACCCGTAGCGCAAACACTGACATTAGCCAATTAATTTGAACTACACTGTTCTGCACTCTAGGCCCTATTGTATTTGATATCATTCTGCTTCTCGGATCTTGCTGTGAGCAAAATGGTAGCTATATTTATCTATATTCAAAGAAAAGTCACTACTTAATACAGTAATTTGTAGCATGAGTCTTAACTGAGATGTATTTGGAAGATAAAATGCAACATAAATAGAAAATTCCCACTAGCTCTTTCACTATCTTACCCTTGGTTTGTTTAAAAAAAGTACATCCCCATGATCCGTACTGAGAGGCTGAATCTTTTAAACCATTTTTTCTGAAATACGCAATATATCATTTGCCCACGCCCTTCCAACAAACAATGGGACACTAGGAAACAGAAACAACCCTCCCCTCTTTATGTGGGTGACCCTTTTCAAATTATAGCCACGGTAATTGGGGATGGTGTCATGGATCCATGGAGCATTCACAGGCTGTTTAGTTTATCGTGCTTGGCCAGACTTTGCAAGAATTATCCAATCACTCACAATCCTCTGTTCCCAATAGTCTATGGATTTCTCCTTTTCAAATAAGCGTTCAATTCCCTTTTGGAAGTTATTGAATCTCCTTCTACTGCCCATGCAAACACAGCTTTCAAAATCCAAGCAACTTCCTTCAAAAACTATAAGCTGTGGAAAACGTCTCTACACTTACTTCGGATGAGGCAAACCAGTTCAGAATTTCATGTTTATCATTTAGCCACATACTTCAGATGGGCGAAAAGCTGCAAATAATCCAGGCAGGATTTGTACCCAAGTATCTCTGACCCAGTTCACCCTAGAAATGTCCACCCATATTCGGGAAGCATAGAGCTTGAGTTTCCTTTCAGTTTACTTGGACATATTCTGCTCTACCCTTTCTTAAAATATCACAAAAGAAACTTGCATTTATAGAATGAAGTGAAATGTCTCCAGTTCTTCTTGGAAGTGTTATTATATACAAATTGACAATAAGCTACATAAGGACATGTTGGGGCAGTTGACTGATCAGAGAGGTAGAGTCATAGAGCATAGAAACAGATCCTTCTGTCCAGTAGTCCACAGAGACCATGTACCCAAACTAAACTAGTCCCACCTGCCTGCGCTTGGCCCACATACCTCCAAGCCTGCCCTACCCATGTACTTATTCAAATGTCTGTTAGGTGCTGTAACTGTGCCTGCATCTTCCTCTTTATCTGGCAGCTCATTCCACCCATGCTCTACTCTGTAAAAAATAGTTGCCCCTCATGTACTTTTTTAAAACTTTCTCCCCTCATTTGACAAGTATGCCCCCTAGTTTTGAACTCCCCACCCTGAGCAGAAGACTCTTGCTATTCACCTTATCTATACCCTTAATTATTTTATAAACATCTATAAGGATACCCATCAACCTATGATGCTCCAACAAAAAAAGTCCCAGCCTATTTTCAGAGCTCAAACTCTCCATTTCTGGTAAATCTTTTCTGAACCCTCCCCAATTTGATAATATCCTTCCTACAGTAGTAAGATCCAAGGAGTGTTCAAAGGAAGTCAGATGAAGAAGTGTAAAGGTTTAGGGAGGGAATTACAGAGCTAAGGACAAGACCAGCAATGGTGGAGTGAAGAAAGGTGAGGTTGTACAGGAGCACAGAATATCAACAGCAATTTCAACATCCTATGTTATTATAACCAAGCTACCAGCCCATCAATTCTTGAAGCATAATCACTTTCCAGAAAACTGCTCGTTTCCAGAAAGATAAAAGGAATGATTAAATTTTCAAAGGTTGCTGCAAATGAATCTCACTCATATTCATATATCCATTATTCTTACATCTGTAACATAGACAGATGGAAGAGAATCTGCCATGTCAGACTATACAATGTAATTTCAACAGCAGTCTGTAGGATCTGCAATTGCTCAGTTGTGTGTCATGGATAGGGAAGAACAGACACGGGAAGGAGAGAGGACAGTGTAGAGATTTGTTTTACCTTTATTTGTTCACAGGATGAGAGCAGCATTTATTGCCCATCCCTAGTTGCCCAAACGGGAAGCTAAGAGTCAATCACATTGCTGTGGGTCTGGAGGCCAGACCAAATAAGGATGACAGTTTCCTTTCCTATAGGGAAAGGTCATCATTGGATTCTTAATTCCAGACAGTTATTGAATCCAAATTCCACCATCTGCCATAGCAGGATTTGAATCCAGGTCCCCAGAATGTTACCTGGGTCTCATTCCATCAAAAATACAACTAGGTCATCATCTCCCCATATGAGATTCAAACATGAACAACAGTACTGTACTCAACCAATGGCTCGAATCTTCCAATATGGTTGGAATCCCTACTTCTAACTGAGATCAGACATGGAATTGTGTAGATAGTTATTTAGAGTCTTGGAGTCATACAGCATGAAAACAGACCCTTTAGCCCAGCTTGTCCATGCCACCCTGTTTCCTAAACTGAACTAGTCCCAGTCCCATGTTTGGCTCATATCCCTCTAAACCTCTTCTATCCATGTACCTGTCCAAATGTCTTTTAAATGTTGTAATTGTACTCACCTCTGCCACATCCTTTGGCATACATGCACCAACCTGTGAGAAAAAGTTGCCACTCGGGTCGTTTTCAAACCTTTCCCCTCTCACTTTAACTCTATGCCGTCTAGTTTTGGACTCCACTCCCTGGGGAAAAAGATATTTGCTATACACTTTTTCTGTGGCCCTCGTGATTCCCTCATGATTTTATACACCTCTAGAAGGTCACCCCTCAGATTCCGACGCTCCAAGGAAAAAAGTCCCAAACTATCCAGCCTCTCTTTCTAACTCAAACTCTCCAGTCACGGTAACATCCTTGTAAATCTTTTAAATTTTTTGGGCCCATCTTCTTGTGGCACACTCTTAGAGTGCGGGGGTCCTCACAGAAAGCTGCACAGAGGATCTTCATAGAAGCCATACCCACCTTTTACAGCACTATGATATTCCTAATGTAAGTAGTTCAAACATCCAAAATATCTTTGAGAAGATGCAGAAAAAAGGTAGGTGCAAGGTAGGCGGAAGAGGGAGTAGGGTGTCAGCTGGGGGTGAGGGTCTAAGATGGGCAAGTGAGGGGATTAGACTAAATAGGGGCTCCAGCTGGATAATGATGTTGGGACAGGGGTGTAGTCCTCTGATAGAGTAGGAACAAGTGGTCAGGCAAGTATTCTGGTGGTGGAGAGATAGGTTGGATCAGGGGAATTCACGACGACTGGGAGTTAATGAGGGAGTTGGCAAGTGGAGACAGAGGGATAGTCCAGGGGTTACGGGCTGGTGGTGGTGGTGGTGACGGGGGAGAAGATTAAGATTAGTTGGACTGGTAATAGGGGTTTCATCAGATGGTGCAGGGTAGTCTGGGGGTAATTGTGTCTGATCAGGTTAGGGAATAGTTGTATCGGGCTGGGGTTTGTTAGGTTAATGGTGTAGTCAGGGGTTTGGCTAAGATCAGATAGTACTTGGGGGCTTGATAGGTCAGGGCGGGGATGGAGGAGGAGTAGCTGGCTTGAGTTATGTGGAGGATGCTAGCCGGGTGGGGTTGGGGTGGGATTTAGTTGGGGTGTCCAAGGGTGGTAGCCAGGGGCTTGGACCAGAAAATGGGATGCTTGGTCAGGTTGAGTCAGAGAGCAGTTGAGTTATGGAATAACTGGGTCAGGACAGAGAGTTGTAGTTGGGAGATAGGATAGAATAGAATATAATAGAATACAAAAGAATAGCCTTTATTGTGGCATGAGTATAGTGAAAAGTTTATACATCACCAATTACAACACCTGACTTGGATACAAAAATACCTCAGTTACAAGATTTTAGACAGTACAGAAATTAGGTAACGGGGGCGGTCAGACAAATTATTTGGGTTGGGGGGAGGTTTCAGGGGGTCAGTAAGGTTTGTTCGGGTGGTTGGAAGCAAGCCCAGATTCCAGGTGGGGTTTCAGGATGGGGAGACAGGAGACAGTTGCATAATTACGCGGGAGTTACAAGTGTTTTTTTTCAATAGACTGACACTTCTTGAGAAACTATTCAGGTAAAATAATTCAGAAAAACCGCCTAAATCTCCAACTCTCACATAGAGTTTAGATTGTTTCAATGGTGTCTGGATCCAGGGTAATTAGCAATTGGAAGTTTAAACTCCCTGGGTAATTCCTGTCTCATCACTAAGTCACGACCTGGGCAGTATTCCAATTTATGCCCACTCAATGACTATCCAGAAAACAGAAGCTCTGGGCCAGTGTTTCAGTACTTTTTTCCCCAGGATGAGGGTGTCACTAGCTGGGCCAGCATATATTTCTCCTTGAGAAGATGGTGGTGAGCCACCTTCTGGAACTGCTGTGGCCTGTATGGTATAGGTACATCCATTGTGCTGTTTGGGAGGCTGCTCGAGGATTTTGACCCAGTAACGGTGAATGAACAATGATTTGTTTCAAAGTGCCTCAGTGAAGGAGCAATGCGCCTCTGTCTCAGCTACCCTTGTTCCCTAGGTGGCAGAGCTTGCAGGTTTGGAAGGTGCTGTTGAATGAGCCTTAGTGCGTTGCTACAGCGCATCTTATCAATAGTACACACTGTACGGTTGTAGTGGAGGCAGTGAATGTTGAAGGTAAGGGCAGGGTGCCAATGAGATGGGCTGCTCTGTCCTGGATAGTGTCAGATTTCTTCAGTGTTGTTGAAGCTGCACTCATCCAGGCAAGTGGGGAGTACTCCATCACACTCCTGACTTGTGCCTTGTAAATGGTGGACAGGCTTTGAGGAGTCAGAAGGTTAGTTGCTAGTCACAGGATTCCTTGCTTCTGACCTGCGTTTGTAGCCACGGTACTTGTGTGGCTAGTCCAGATCAGTTTCTGGTCAGTGGTTCTGCTAGGATACCGTTGAGGAAACTATTCATAGAGTCACAGAGCTGTACAGCAAGGAAACAGACTCTTCGGTCCAACTCGTCCATGCTGACCAGATATCCTAAATTAATCTAGTTCCACTTGCCTGCATTTGGCCCATATTCCTCTAAACCCTTCCTATTTATGTACCCATCCAGATGCCTTTTAAATGTTGTAATTGTACCAGCCTCCACCACTTTCTCTGGCAGTTCGTTCCATACACGCACCACCCTCTTCAATGAAAATGTTGCCCCTTCAACCTCTTATATATCTTTTCCTTTCACCTTAAACCTATGCCCACTAGTATCGGACTCCCAGACCCTCAGGAAAAAAACCTTGGCTATTCGCCTTATCCATGTCCCTCAGGATTTTATGAACCTCTGTAAGATCATCCCCTCAGCCTCTGATGTTCCAGGCAAAATAGCCCCAGCCTATTCATCCTCTCACTATAGCTCAAACCCTCCAACCCTGGCAACATCCTTGTCAATCTTTTCTGCACCGTTTCAAGTTTCACATCTTTCCTATAGCAGGGAGACCAGAATTGAAAGCTGTATTCCAGAGCTGGCCTCCCATTCCTTCGCAGCAATCTACCCAATGTCTTTGCTCTAGGGCACGAGCACCTTTATCTGCTTTCTTTTAGGCCAGAAGAATAAGTGTGAGGCCAGATGTGTGGGCCAACTGAAATTTCGTTTGACAAGGATAAACAAACAAGGTACAAGAGTCGGCCACTCGGCCCTTCCACCCCGCTCCAGCATTCGATAAAGATCACAGCCGAGGTGATTTCAACCTCAATTCTGCAACTGCAGCGCCCCCGGCCCTCCACCAACCATCTCCAATTCCAAAACTCTCATGCTTCTCAGAGAAAAGGTCATTTGAATGATACAGTGATTTTCTCCCAGTTGCCTCTCTTGTCCAGTCCTGTCAATCCCCCTGCCATCAGAGAGGCTTATTTGTTCTTCCAAACCTCGGTTTACCTTCAGACGTGTCCGCCGGCACTGCTCTGATCCACTCCTGGGAGACAACAGCCTCTCCACTAGGCGTTCCTGAATGATGATGGCATCCATACTCAGAGAGGGAGAGAGAGAGAGCGAGAGACAGATCCTCCTCAATTCTGCGGAACTCCTGTGAAACCGCAGCTTCAGAAGCCGCTGAGTACAGACTACACTGAGGAACCAAATCTTGGAATTCCCTGCTTCCTAGTCTGTGCGGGGGGGCGGGGGGGGGAGTAACAGCCACACACTCTCATCCAAAACAGATTCCTTCGGCCCATTATCTCAGATTCCTTCGGCCTCCCCTGTTTTCCAAACGCACAGTGACTACGTGAGATTTTTTTTAATATTTCACCGTCGGCCTGCTTTGCTCTTTCCAGTGAAACTCCAGTCCCAGGGCCAAGGCTCCCAGTTTAATTGCAGGAAGTGGTTTTGACAGGGAAGTCGTTCCAAACGAACAGTGTCAGCTTCGGAAAACACCCACCCACTCATGTTTCTCCTGTTTGCATTCAGTCACTGGGCAGCCCTTCCCACAGCAGAAAGATTAACCCTTTCGTCCACCTTTAGTCTCTGAATACAGAGGCTTAGCCCCATCAGCCACTTCTCCTCACTTGCTCAAGCCTTGCTAGAAAACTCAATTAACCCTTTTCGTTTTTAATTATTCACATGTAGGACCTCGAACGTCTGCCTGCGCCAGCATTCATTGACCAGTGCCCCCTTGAGGTGTGGTGGGCCACTGCAGCCTGCTGCCCTTGTCCTTGGGTTTGGAAGATGCTGTCTAAGGATCTTTGGTGAATTTCTGCAGTGCATCTTTGTAGATGGGACACGCTGCAGCTACTGAGCGTCGGTGGTGGAGGGAGTGGATGCTTGTGGATGTGGTGCCAATCAAGCGGGCTGCTTTGTCCTGGATGGTGTGGAGCTTCTTGAGTGTTGTTGGAGCTGCCCCCATCCAGGCAAGTGGGGAGTATTCCATCACACTCCTGACTTGTAGATGGTGGACAGCTTTTGGGGAGTTAGGAAATGAGGTTCTGCAGTATTCGTAGTCTCTGACCTGCACTTACAGCCATTGTGTTTTCTGGAAGTCCAGTTGAGTTTCCATTAAATGGTAGCTTGATGGATGTTGATAGGGGGGAAATTCAGCGATGGTAGTACCTTTGAATACTAAGGTGAACATAGAACATTACAGCACAGTACAAGCCCTTCGGCCCTCGATGTTGTTCCAACCTGTCATACCGATCTGAAGCCCATTTGGGGGTTAGATTGTCTCTCATTGACGATGAGCATGGCCTGGCATTTGTATAGCACAAGTGTTGCTTGCTACTTATCGGCCCATGGGTGTAAATTATCCAGATCTTGTTGCATTCGAACACGGGCTGCTTCAGTATTTGAAGAGTCGCAAATGGTGCTGAACATTGTGCAATCGTTAGTGAACATCCCCATTTCTGACCTTATGATGGAGGGAAGGTCATTGATGAAGCAGCTGAAGATGGTTGAACCTAGGACACTGCCCTGAGGAACTCCTGCAGAGATGTCCTGGAGCTGAGATGACTGACATCCAACTATCACAAGCATCTTCCAATGTGCTAGGTATGACTAACCAGTGGCGCGTTTGCTCCCTGTTTCACATTGATTCTAGTTTTGCTAGGGCTCCTTGATACCAAACACAGTTGAATGCAGCCTTGATGTGATGTGCTGTTACTCTCGCCTCGCCTCTTGAATTCAGCTCTTTTGTTCATGTCTGAACCAAAGCTGTAATGAGGTCAGGAGCTGAGTGGACTTAGTGTAACCCAGACTGGGCATCACTGAGATGGTTATTGCTGAGGAGGTGATGGTTGATACCACTGTTGATGACATCTTCCATCACTTCACTGATGATCGACAGCAGACTATTGGGGTGGCAAGTGGCAGGGTTGGATTTGTCCTTGTTTTTATGCAAAGGGCATACTTGGGCAGTTTTCCACATTGTCAGGTAGATGCCAGTGTTATAACTGGACTGGAACAGCTTGGCTAGGGGAGCAGCAAGTTCTGAAGCACAGGTCTTCAGTACTATTGCTGTGATGTTGTCAGGGTCCGTCGCCTTTGCGGTTTCCAGTGTCTCCAACCATTTCTTGACATCATGTAGAGTGAATCAAGTTGGTTGAAGACTGATATCTGTGATGCTGGGGTCCATTGGAGGAAGCCAAGATGGATCATCCACTTGGCACTTCTGTTTGAAGATTGCTGCAAATGCTTCAGTCTCATCTTTTGCACTGATGCCCTGGGGTCTTCTATCATTAAGGATGGAGATATTGGTGGAGCCTCCTCCTGCAGTGAGTTTGATTAGATTCCCTACAGTGTGGAAACAGGCCCTTTGGCCCAACAAGTCCACACAGCCCCTTGAAGTATCCCACCCAGACCCATCCCCCTAGAACCCACACACCCCTGAACGCTACGAGCAATTTAGCATGACCGATCCACCTAGCCTGCACATCTTTGGACTGTAGGAGGAAACCGGAGCACCCGGAGGAAACCCACGCAGACACGGGGAGAATGTGCAAACTCCACACAGACAGTCGCCCGAGGCAGGAATCAAACCCGAGTCCCTGGCGCTGTGAGGCTGCAGTGCTAACCACTGAGCCGCTGTGCCACTCTTGGTTAAATGTCCAGCACCATTCACAACTGGATCGGGCATGCTCGTATCTGATTCATTGGTTGTGGGATTTGCTTAGCTGCGTCCATCGCTTGCTGCTTGGCATTCAAATAGTCCTGTTTGGTTGCTTTAACAGGTTGACAGCTCATTTTTAGGTATGCATGGTGCTGGTCCTGACATGCCCTCCTGCTCTCTCCATTGAACCAGGGTTGATCCCCTGGCTTGATAATAATGGCTGAGCATGGGTATGCTGGGCCATGGGGTTACAACTTGTGCTGGAGTACAATTCTGCTGCTGCTGATGGCTCACACTGCCTCATGGATGCCCAGCCTTGGGTTGCTAGATCTGTTCAAAGTCTGTCCTGTTTGGCACGGTGATAGTGCCACACGACACAATGGAGGGTATTTGCAATGTGAAGGTGGGATTTTGTCTCCACAAGGACTGTGCGATGGTCACTCTTCCCAATACTGTCTTGGACAGAACCATCTGCAGCTGGAAGATTGGTAGGGATGAGGTCAAATATGTTTTTTTCTCTCACTGGTTCCCTCACAACCTACTTGCAGACCCACTCTAGCAGCTATGTCCTTCAGGATTCAGCCCAAACTGTAGTGCTGCTGCCAAGCCACTCTTGGAGGTGGGCATTGAAATGCCCCACCCACAGTATATTCAGCACCCTTGGCACCCTCAGTGCTTCCTCCAAGTAATGTTCAACACAGAGGAGTACTGATTCATCAGCTGCGGGAGGTCGGTGTGTAGTAATCAGTAGGAGGTTTCCTTGCCCATGTTTACGCTGATACCATGAGAATTCCTGTGGTCTGGAGTCAATGTTGAGGACTCCCAGGACAACTTCCTCCAGACTATATACCACTGTGCCACCAGATGAGTTTGTCCTGCTGGTGGGACAGGACATATCCAGGAATGGTGATTTCCCCAACACACCCTTTACAGTTACATGATCTCTGTGGAGGGGAAATTTAACCTTTCATCTCTAACAACAGGCAGACACTGAAGGTACATTCTTAGCATAAGAAAGAAAAGATTTGTATTTAGATAAAGCGGAATCTTTCCAGATATTCGTCAGATTTCACGGAAGACTTCCCTCCCACAAGGTCTTGTGAGTTTTGCATGTTAACGTCCCAGACTTATCTCATTAACATCCCTCATGACCTCATTAACACGCATTTCATCTGATGCTAGCACAATTCCCCGACTCACTGTAACCGTAATTACCCACTATTGTCAGGATATCCTGTGATGACTGGCACAGTGCCATCTTTAAAAGACCAATATGTATACAGCACATATGTCCAATCCTGTCCTGTACAGTTTCTGCCATTTGGCCCGGACAAATGCCTTTTGTAAATCTGCGTACACCGCTTGGGATCATGACTCTCATCAACTCTTTCTGATACCTCTTCAAAAAAAAACTCAAGCAAGTTAGCTAAACTTGATTCCTTCTGTAGAAATCCCCTTCGCCATCAACTGATCTTTTCCCATTCTTCCTAAGCAACTGATCTTTTTCCATGACACTAGCATTTCCACTTTCACTTCCTTCAAGATCCTAGGATGTATTCTCATCACCTTGCCAACTTTAAGCACAAACAGACTATCCAATACTTCTTCCTTGCAAAATCTGCACCCTTCTAGTGACAGAATTTCATTCTGTGTCACCATGAGCTGGGGAGCATCTACTTTCTTGGTAAGTATGGGTGCAAAGTATGCATTTAATACCCTAGCCTCTATGGGTAAATTTCGTTTTTGTGTCCTTAATTGGCCCCACTCCTCCTCTTGCCACCCTTGTATTATTAATATCCCTATAGAAGATTTTGATTCCTTTTACAACAACAACAAAAACAAAGTTGCTGGAAAAGCTCAGCAGGTCTGATAGCATCTGTGAAGGAAAAAAAGTGTTAATATTTCAGGTGCGGTGTCCCTTCAGAACGCTTTCTTTTTATATTGGCCATCAGTCTTTCTCATCGTCCCTCTTCACTTCTCGAATATATTATTTTTAACCTCACCTCTGACCCTTTCTGTTTTCCTCTTGGTTGTCAATTGTATTTTCTACCTGATACCTGTCACAAATACGCTTTTCCTTCTTTGTCTTAATTTCCATCTCCTTTTCCATCCAGGAAGATCTAGATTTGCTTGCTCTATAAGATTTCCTTTCGAAGCAACATAACTTGACTGCGCCCAAACCCATCTACATTTTTAAATATAGCCCATTGTTCAGCTGCTGTTTCTCCCACCATCCTTTTTTTCCAGTTTATCAGGCTCAGTTGTGCTCATGCCCTGTTGAATTTAGGTATTGCCCAGTTAATTATTCCTTCTCTAGATGGCCTATGGTCCTTTTCTACAGGGATTCTGCAATAACACAATAGTTGCATGTTACAAGAGGAAAGTCGCACTGTAGAAATAACACGGCCTATGGGAAAAGCAGGGTTAGGGACAGACCACCAAAAAAAATTCACTCAAAAGCCTATCACAAAGGATAGCACAATTTGAATAAATGTTTAATTCATATCTAATAATAATATAAAAGTAAATTTAACCCTGATCTTGAAACAATGTCCAGATGACTTAATGGGGGAGGGAGGTTTTGAGGTTGGTCCGTTGTTAATGCAGAGGCTGAAGGTCATCATCATCATCACCTTCAGGTGCAGTTGTGGTTGCAGGGTTAGGGTGAAAAATAGTTAGTCCTGAAGTGGATGGCTGTGGTTCGTTGTCTTCTGACTGTTTCATGGGGGTTGGTTTAAAAAAAGATATCCAGTTTTTGCAGCTTTGCACTTGTTCTTCTTTCATGAAGAAGCTGTTCATAGGATGCCAAATAAGATCTTATTCCATGAACTGCTACCCTGCTGCGTTCGGCATTGTAATCTGTGTCCTCTAACAGCTGCAACTGCTTCTTGATTTCCCTCAGGGTAGAAGACAAAACACAAGTGGAAAGCTCTGGTTGCGCTGCATCCTGGATTTCATCTTCTTCATCTCTTGCTGCCATTTCTCCCCCATTGACAAGTTTTTGTAGATCAATTGCAGAGCCGTCTTCACAGTGGGACTCAAACAACCTTTCAACATCCTCACTCTCCACATCTTCAAATTCAACTTGCTTTGCAAGATCAACACAATGTTCTTTGATTCTCAGGACCTCCTCTGACAGATCAAAGGTTTCAAAATCTTGAAAAAAATCTGGGAGAAGCTTCTGCCAAACAGCATGCAAGCAGTCCTTACTGACATCACCCCAGGCCTCCACAATGATGTCCACTGCATTCTTGATATTAAAGTTCTTCCAAAATTGAAGAACACTGGACAAAGCCCACAAAACGATCATGTGATGTCAACGCATACTCCTCCACACACCAATGGAATCACATTATGGCCAACACAAGTTCACATTTTAGAAATAGTGTTCCCCTATTCGTCAGTCATGTTATAATCAATTCACATTGCCAGAACACACAACATAGCAGAACCCCCTGTACTGTCATCCCAAATCCTCTGAAACGGATTACTGCCTCCTAAATGTCCCTCCTTGACATTTGACATTTTTAGCCCATCTCATTAACAAGAACCAGGTCCTTCCTTGTTGGACTAGTCACATACTACTGCAGCATTTTTTTCTGAACACAATCTTGAAATGTTTGTCCCTCTCATCTCTTTACGCCACTCCTGTGCCAATCTACATTCAGCTAGTTAAAGTCCTCTGTTATAATTACCTAACAATATCTGCATCTTTCCTTAATTTCCAGGGAGATATGTTCCCCTATTCCTTCTCATTAGTTGGCAGTCCACAGGCGACACTGATCAAAATATTCACCCCTCAGCTCTAGCCAAATTGGTTCTGTCCCTAAACTTTCTGCAACATTCTTCCATGGATAAGAAGAAATGTGTAAATATGTCGGACATTTTCTCTATCAAATCATTTGCCTTAAGTGGTATTTTTCAGGAAAGAAAGAATTATACTGAGAATTATACCTCTGAGTCAGCAGGTTATAGATCCTACATCTACAAAGAGTTGAACACAATAACCAGGCAGATAGAGTATTGTGTACTGAGAGAGTGCTACGCTTCCAGAAGTGCCATATTTCAGAAATACGTTAAAACTAAGACCACAGCTACCATTTTAAGTTGATTGCACGGCATTACTTTGAACAACAGGGCAGTTCTCCTGCCCAATATTTATCTGTCAACCAATAACACTGGAAACAGAGTATCTGGTCATTGTTGTCGAAGGAACATGCACTGTGTAATTCAGCTGTTACATTCCTACTTTACAATAATGTCAACACCTCAAATGTACTTCAGCAAAACTTTGGGATGTCCTAAAATCAAGACAGGCATTATATTAAGCCTTTCTCATTACTTTTGCTGGTCCATTGGATAAAGGTGAATGCTTAAACAGACTTGCCATCCTGTACTTAGACTTTTAACTTAGAGCAGGGAAAAATGGCCTCAGACCGGAATGTGCTCATCACAGCATTTTCAGCAGAGAGCCTGCAGTCTTCAGTATTGTTTAGAGGCTGTTAATAATTTGACTGGACATCCATTCATTCAGTTTATGGCACTTTCACAAAGATGGACGACTTGTTATTGAAGCTGGGACGTTCCAGGTGTCTGGAATCACTCACAAGTGGCCAAGAAATTCTCTGGAAAGATACACATGCGTGTGAAAATGAATGAATGACTGCAGTCACAATGTAACACTAACACCTTGTTCGAGGCAATCGTTGGATTGGAATAGTGGGCTGGACATGCAGCAAAATAACTTTGGAAGAAATGGAGGTTTAAGAGATCATAGCTCAACTGACAAACAAAGAAGTTTAACTTGGCTTGACAAGCAGGGCACTGTGGTATTCTGTTAACCTCGAGTTACACTGAACCATGCTGCAGCCGACATGAAAAGTGTGATACAAAGAAACTTCGATATCAGGCTGGTAATGGTCAATCTGAACAGCGGAACAATTTTATTTGGATGCTTGGATTTTATTTGCTTTATTTGGATAGGTTGTTTGCCTTTTTTCCAGTTTTCTCCCCTCCTTGCCTTCAGTTACTGCTGGAGTTGCTGCTTGAACAGGAAATTGTGTTAGTGCTTATACAAATGCCTTAATGGTGAGTGTTTGCAAATTATTTGACCAAGAGGCATGACACATATCGGGGAATGTGCCATCGTCACCCATCCCCCCCATTGTGCTCATCAGGCCATGCCCTTTCTAACAATGAATGACCAGATCGTGACCAGGGACGATGAACCATGATAGTTTGTCCTCCTGCCTCCCCCAGGACACGGCAATCAATTGTGATGTGTCACCATAGATCAAACCTGTGAGGTTTTCATTGTGCATGGTTCCCATCCACACTGGGCTCTATTCAAGCCACGAGGAGTCCCTAAACTTTTATTGTTTGTCTCCTCTTGTACTCTCTGCTGAGCTATTCCAAGGTGCCTGCTCCTGAAATTATATTTTCCAAATCATTGTAACAAAAATAAAAATCACAAATTCTGAACTCTGAACTCTGATGAGGGAGTTTCCAGTCACAACCAATGGTCATTTAGAATCGAAGAATTCCTACAGTGCGGAAGCAGGACGTTCAGTCCTTACTGACCCTCCGAAGAGCAGCCCACTCAGATAACTCTGCATTTCCCATGGCTAATCTACCTAGCCAGCACATCCCTGGACATTATAGACACTTTAGCATGGCCAGTCCACCTAATCTGCACACCTTTGGACTGGGGGAACGAAACCAGAGCAATCCCATGCAGATACAGTGAGAACATACAAGCTCCACACAGACAGATCCCAAGGCTGGCTTTGAACTCAGGTCCATGGCACTGAGAGACAGCAGTGCTAACCACTGAGCCACCATGTCATCAGTTGTAAAATATGAGAATCTCAGCTTCCTATCCAAAACCAGGTTAAATGCCAGAATTTGTCACAGCAACTTTCTGGCCATTGTATCATAAGATTCAAATAAGCAAACCCACCTCATGCCAGTAAAACATCAATCCTTTCATATACCTTTGCATCAAGTTAGTTGTTCCACCTCAAATGACAACTGCCACTCTAGCTGTTTGACAGGCACAGGACTATCTGTTTTTGTTACTAGCTATAATCAGATCTCAAATGGTCTCACAAGAACCCTCAAGCAGACTCTAGCTGCAGTATCCCTCATATGTCCTTGCAACGTTGGGAATTAAAAAGATGGAAGTTGATGACTGTAGCATACTTTTTAAAAAGAATTAATTCATGATATAGGGGTTTTTGTGGCTGGCAGAGCATTCACTGCCTGTCCCTAGTTGCCCTTGAGAAGGTGGTGGTGAGCTGCCTTCTTGTACCACTGTAATCCATTGGTGTAGGTACTCACACAATGCTGTTTGGGAGGGTGCTCCAGGAAATTGAACCAGTGACACATTTCCAGGTCAGGATGATGTGGGAAGGGAATGCACAGTTAGTGGTTTTCCCATGTATCTCTGCCCTTGACCTTCAAGGTGGTAATGGCCATGAGGTTGGAAGGTGAATCATAGAAACCTTACAGTGTGGAAAGAAGCCATTTAGCACATCAAGTCCACACCAGCCCTCTGAAGAGCATCCCCACCCAGACCTAACCCCCTACCCTATAACCCATGGCTAATCCACCCAGCTTGCACATCTTTGGACTGTGGGAGAAAACCAGAGCACCCGGAGTAAACCCATGGAGACACAGGGAGAATGTGCAAACTCCACACAGACAGTCACCCAAGGCTGGAATTGAAACAGGGTCTGCTGGTGCTGTGAGGCTAAGCACCGAGCCATCATGGTGCTGTAAAAGGAGCCTTGGATAATTTCTGCAGTGTATCTTGTAGATAGTACACACTGCCACTCTTTGTGCACAGGAAGTGAATGTTTATGGATGTGTGCAGATGAAGTGGGCTGCTTTGTCCTGGATGGTGTCAAGTTCCAAGAGTGTTTTTGGTGCTGCCCCCATCCAGGTAATTCGGGAATATTCCATCACTCTCCTGACTTGTGCCTTGTCAATGGTAGATAGGCTTTGGGGAGCCAAGAGGTGAGTTACTTGTTAGCCTCTGATTTGCTTGCCTAGCAAATATTTAAATATTTAAATGACCAGTCCAGTTCAGTTTCAATCCATCCACAGGACCTACCTCAGTCCAATATTTTAAATGAAGTAATTGCTAGCTCTACTTTTTTAAACATTGGATAGGTGTGAGTGCATCTTGATTACCTTCTGCAACAGAATTTAGGCCTAGGCCATTCTAAATTTAGAACCTCACTAACTGCTGGTGGTTTATTTCATGTGTTGTTCCAAGGAGGAGATAAGGAGGAAATGGTTTCTAGTGTTCAGAAAATGGAATTTCCATGAAATTGAAACAAAACCAGTCTGAACAAAGGCATTTCTGGAAGGGGCTTGTGGCTTGCAAAGATGGCAGACTGGGATAGGGATAACTGCAAATTTCCTCATTTTGCTTTCATGAACATTTGAGTGTTCACTAAGGAAAAGTAAAGAAAACAGATCTGTATCTCTGATGAAGGGTCTAGGCCCGAAACATCAGCTTTTGTGCTCCTGAGATGCTGCTTGGCCTGCTGTGTTCATCCAGCTTCACACTTTGTTATCTTGGATTCTCCAACATCTGCAGTTCCCATTATTTCTGTATTTACTTCATGCTTTCTGCAATCTCCAGATCGCCCAAATTATTTTATAGCCTTTTTTTTAGTGGAAGTCACTATTGCATTGTTGGAAACATGGCAGCCATTTTTAACACAGTAAGATCCCACAAATGGTACTGTGGTTATGCTCAGATAGTCCAGAGTTTTATTAAGGTTAAGGGATTAATATTGACCCTTATCAAACGGATTTTATAATGGACAGCCTGTAAAATGTATCAGAAATAATGGGAACTGTGGATGCTGGAGAATCCGAAATAACAAAGTGTGAAGCTGGAAGAACACAGCAGGCCAAGCAGCATCTTAGGAGCACAAAAGCTGAGTCTAGGCCTGAAACATCAGCTTTCCTGCTCCTAAGATGCTGCTTGGCCTGCTGTGTTCATCCAGCTCTACACTTTGTTATCTCTAGCCTGTAAAATGTCACTGATATATCCAGGCAGTAAGTTCATATGTGTGTCTAACCATCAAGTCGTGATAAACTGCTGGAGAAGACCATAAGATATAGGAGTGGAATTAGGCCATTTGGCGCACTGAGTCTGCTCCACGATTCAATCATCATTCGTATGTTTCTCAACCCCATTTTCCTGCCTTCTCCCTATGACCATTTATATCCTTAATAATCAAGAACCTTCATCCCTAGGGTCATTCTTATAAACTTCCTCTGGACACCCTCCACTGCCAGCACATCCTTCCTTAGGTATGGGGCCCAAAACTGCTCAATATATTCAAATACAGTTGATCAGAGTCTAGTACAGCCTCAGCAGCACATTTCAGTTCTTTAGAAATTAACGCTAACATTGCATTTACCTTCCTAATAGACAACTGAGCCTGCATATTAACCTTAAGGGAATCCTGAACTAGGACTCCCAAGTTCCTTTGTGCTTCAGATTTCTGAAGCCTTTCCCCATTTAGAGCTATGCCTATTCTTCCTAACCCTTGCACTTTCCTGCATTGTACAATATCTGCCACTTCTTTGGCCACTTCTTTGGCCATTCCCCTCGCATGTCCAAGTCCTTCTGCAGCCTCCCCACTTTCTCAACACTACCTCTGTCCATCCACCTATCCTTGCTTCATCTGCAACTTAGCAGCAATACCAACAGTTCCTGCATGCAGATTGTTAATGTATGACATGAATGTTTGTGATCCCAACACCGAGCCCTGGTCACCAACTGCGATCCTGAAAAAAAAAACCTGCTAGCCCCATTCTGTCTCTTCTTCCAGTCAGCCAATCTTCTATCCATGCTAGAAGTTTGGATTTAAACCCAGACCTTCCAGTAGGAACACAACCATGTGCTACTAACCCTTAATGCAAAGTTGGTAATCTTCACTAAAGTGCCTCAGTTATCTCCATGAGGCTTCTGAAAATTGGCAACACTTTAGAGAAATCCAATGGTGGTGGGTAGGACACTCAGGCACGAAGTGGTCTGGAAAGCTGTGGGAGCCGCTAGAGTGCCATCCAGACAATCAAGCTACCCACACACTGTTTCCCACCTATCACTAGTGCCAATAAAATGGTATAAAGGCCCGCATTCAAAGACTGACAAACTGTGAAAGAACAGCTTGAATTGAAGACTTTAAGACATTAAATGAACTGTTCATTCACACTGCGGTGTGAAACTCCAAGCTCCTCACTTTGTATGACATTATCTTCCAGCAGCCTATCTGGACAGGAGAGAGTCTGACTCCCAGACTGGGCCCTGATCCCAGATTCCCTGCAGCTGGAAGGCTTTGTCAGACATCCTGTTACTATATATACAGGTTATTCAACTCCTTCGTGTAGGGCCCCTGTGTACTGCTTCTGAATGAAGTGGAGCAAGTGCCAAACGCTAGTGTCACACAGCATTGCAGCCAAAGATATCATCGCCAGCTGGGAGTTCAGTTTCAACAAAGGAGCAGGACAATAGTGAGAGGGAGAGGTAGAAGGAAAACAGAAAGAGGGAATATGGGAGGAGAAAAACAAATGAAAAGATACAGGAAGCAAAGTGCATGTGGAAAGCATTGCAGAAATTCGTAACAGAGAGACAGGATCAACCAAGAAGCACAGACCTACAGTGGGAGAGCTCACGACAGAGCAATCATTACTGCATAGGTGGTTATTTGGACTGTCGAGTGTACCAGCACGCAGTAGAGCAATCCAGTCAGTTCCTACATTACCGTTCCATCTATGTCTGTCTCTCTAAAGTAACCTATCCACCCATCTCTCAAAGCCACAGTTTACAACATCCTCAGGTTATCAGAATCACAGAATCCCCATAGTGTGAAAGTAGGCCATTCAGCCCATTGAGTCCACACCAATCCTTCAAACAGCATTCCACCCATCCCCAACCCCATCCTATCCCTGTAATCCTGCATTTTCGCATGGCTAATCCACCTGACATGCACATCCCTGGATACTATGGGCAATTTAGCGTAGTCAAAGTACCTAACCCCGACAGTCTTTGGGCTGGGGGAGGAAACCAGAGCACCAAGAGGAAATCCACGCAGACACGAGGAAAATGCGTAAACTCCACACTGACAGTCACCCGAGGGTGGAATTGAACCCAGGTCCCTGACGCTGTGAGGCAGCAGTGCTAACCACCGAGCCACTGTGCTGCTCATTACCAATGCCTGTGTAAAAGAAAATACCTCGATTCACATCGCTGACCCAAAAACCCAACTCTGGATTCTGCAATCTCCACCTGAGTCCCTAATCGATCATTCAGTAGGAACAGCCACTCCTGACTAAACTTGCCGCAACCCTGCAGCTCACCCCCACAACCAAACTTCTCCTCAACCTCTCCCATTCTGAGGAGAACGACCAAGTCCCTCTAAACAAATCCCACATCCAAACTCCCTTATTCTTCAAAGCACCCCAGCAAGTCCTTCTTCTTTAAACAGAGCCTGGCATCTCTCGCCAAGTGTTGTGACCAGAACCAGGTAAAACACTCTAGCTCGAGCCTGACCAAGGCCTCTCTGAGATACCACACAACATTTGTGTTGGAAGCCAGCACAATGATGGGCCAAAGGGCCTTTTCCTGAATTATCTTGCTCCATGACAACACTAAGAGGGCAAATAATTATCCAAATTTATATAGTACCTTTAATCTAGTATGAGGCAAAGCACTTCACCAAAGCAAAATGAGACAAAACATGAGTCACAGAAAGAGAACGTAGGTCAGGGCAGTTGAATGTTCCTCCTGCAGAATGTGGGAGGTATGGGTCACCACTAGTGTCCCTGCTGACGACATCTGCGGGAAGTGCACCCAACTCCAGCTCCTTGAAAACCGCGTTAGGGAACGGGAGCTGGAGCTGGATGAACTTCGGATCATTCGGGAGGCAGAGGGGGTTATTGAGAGGAGTTACAGTGAGGTAGTCACTCCACAGGTACAAGAAAAAGGCAGATGGGTTATGGTCAGGGGACGGAAAGGGAACCGGCAGGCAGTGCAGGGATCCCCTGTGGCCATTCCCCTCAACAATAAGTATACCATTTTGGATACTGTTGGGGGGGGAACGACTTACCAGGGGAAAGCAGTGGGGCACAGGTCTCTGGCACAGAGTCTGTCCCTGCTGCTCAGAAGGGAAGGGGGAAGAGGAGCAGAGCAATAGTCATTGGGGACTCCATAGTTAGGGGGACAGATAGGAGGTTCTGTGGGGATGAGAGACTCATGGTTGGTGTGTTGCCTCTCAGGTGCCAGGGTGCATGATGTCTCTGATCGTGTTTTTGGGATCCTTAAGGGGGAGGGGGAGCAGCCCCAAGTCATGGTCCACATTGGCACCAACGACATAGGTAGGAAGAGAGATGGGGATTTAAGGCAGAAATTCAGGGAGCTAGGATAGAAGCTGAGAGCAAGGACAAACAGAGTTGTTGTCTCTGGTTTGTTGCCCGTGCCACGTGCTAGTGAGGCGAGGAATAGGGAGAGAGAGGAGTTGAACACGTGGCTACAGGGAAGGTGCAGGAGGGAGGGTTTTGGATTCTTGGATAATTGGGGCTCTTTCTGGGGTAGGTGGGATCTCTACAAGCAAGATGGTCTTCACCTGAACCAGAGGGGTACTGATATCCTGGGGGGGGGGAATTTGCAAAGGCTATTCGGGTGGGTTTAAACTAATTCAGCAGGGGGATGGGAACCAAAATTGTAGTTTGACTATAGAAAAGGTTGAGAGTAGGGCAGTCCGAAATAAAGTTTCAGGGACGCAAGATGGCACCGACAAGCAAGAAGTTGGTTTGAAGTGTGTCTACTTCAATGCCAGGAGCGTCCGGAATAAGGTGGGTGATCTTGCAGCATGGGTTAGTACCTGGGACTTCGATGTTGTGGCCATTTCGGAGATATGGATAGAGCAGGGACAGGAATGGTTGTTGCAGGTTCCGGGATTTAGATGTTTCAGTAAGAACAGAGAAGATGGGAAAAGGGGGGAGGTGTGGCATTGTTGCTCAAGGACGGTATTACAGTTGCAGAAAGGATGTTTGGGGACTTGTCAACTGAGGTAGTATGGGCTGAGGTTAGAAACAGGAAAGGAGAGATCACCCTGTTGGGAGTTTTCCATAGGCCTCCGAATAGTTCCAGAGATGTAGAGGAAAGGATAGCAATGATGATTCTCGATAGGAGTGAGAGAGACAGGGTAGTAGTCATGGGGGACTTCAACTTTCCAAATATTGACTGGGAACATTATAGTTTGAGTACTATAGATGGGTCAGTTTTTGTCCAGAGTGTGCAAGAGGGCTTCCTGACACAGTATGTAGATAGGCCAACAAGGGGCGAAGCCATGTTAGATTTGGTACTGGGTAATGAGCCTGGCCAGGTGTTAGATTTGGAAGTAGGTGAGCACTTTGGTGATAGCGATCACAATTCTGTTATGTTTACTTTAGTGACGGAAAGGGATAGGTGTATACCACTGGGCAAGAGTTATAGCTGGGGGAAAGGCAATTACAATGAGATTAGGCAAGATTTAGGGAGCATAGGATGGGGAAGGAAACTGCAGGGGATGGGCACATTAGAAATGTGGAGCTTATTCAAGGGAAAGCTCCTGTGTCCTAGATAAATGTGTACCTGTCAGGCAGGGAGGAAGCTGTAGAGCGCAGGAGCCGTGGTTTACGAAGGAGGTGGAATCTCTGGTCAAGAGGAAGAAGGCGGCTTATGTTAGGATGAGATGTGAAGGCTCAGTTAGGGCACTTGAGGGCTACAAGGTAGCCAGAAAAGACCTAAAGAGAGAGCTCAGAAGAGCCAGGAGGAGACATGAGAAGTTTTGGCGGATAGGATCAGGGTAAACTCTAAGGCTTTCTATCGGTATTTAAGGAATAAAAGAATGACGAAAGTAAGATGAGGGCCAATCAAGGATAGTAGTGGTAAGTTGTGTGTGGAGTCAGAGGAGATAGGGGAAGCACTAAATGAATATTTTTCAACAGTATTCACTCTAGAAAACGACAATGTTGTTGAGGAGAATACTGAGATACAGGCTACTAGACTAGGTGGGATTGAGGTTCACAAGGAAGAGGTATTAGAAATCCTTCAGAGGGTGAAGATAGATAAGTCCCCTGGGCTGGATGGGATTTATCCTAGGATCCTCTGGGAAGCCAAGGAGGAGATTGCCGAGCCTTTGGCATTGATCTTTAACTCGTCATTGTCTACAGGAATAGTGCCAGACGACTGGAGGATAGCAAATGTGGTTCCCCTGTTCAAGAAGGGGAGTAGAGACAACCCTGGTAATTATAGACCAGTGAGCCTTACCTCAGTTGTTGGTAAAGTGTTGGAAAAGGTTATGAGGGATAGGATTTATAATCATCTAGAAAAGAATAAATTGATTAGGGATAGTCAGCACGGTTTTGTGAAGGGTAGGTCGTGCCTCACAAACCTCATTGAGTTCTTTGAGAAGGTGACCAAACAGGTAGATGAGAGTAAACCAGTTGATGTGCTGTATATGGATTTCAGCAAAGCGTTCAATAAGGTTCCCCACAGTAGGCTATTGTACAAAATGCGGAGGAATGGGATTGTGGGAGAAATAGCAGTTTGGATCGGAAATTGGCTTGCTGAAAGAAGACAGAGGGTGGTAGTTGATGGGAAATGTTCATCCCGGAGACCAGTTACTAGTGGTGTACCGCAAGGGTCGGTGTTGGGTCCACTGCTGTTTGTCATTTTTATAAATGACCTGGATGAGGGCGTAGAAGGATGGGTTAGTAAATTTGCAGACAACACTAAGGTCGGTGGAGTTGTGGATAGTAACGAAGGATGCTGTAGGTTGCAGACAGACATAGGTAAGCTGCAGAGCTGGGCTGAGAGGTGGCAAATGGAGTTTAATGCAGACAAGTGTGAGGCAATGCACTTTGGTAGGAGTAACCGGAAGGCAAAGTACTGGGCTAATGGTAAGATTCTTAGTAGTGTAGATGAGCAGAGAGATCTCGGTGTCCATGTACACAGATCCTTGAAAATTGCCACCCAGGTTGTCAGGGCTGTTAAGAAGGCGTACAGTGTTTTAGCTTTTATTAATAGAGGGATCGAGTTCCGGAACCAAGAGGTTATGCTGCAGCTATACAAAACTCTGGTGCGGCCGCACTTGGAGTATTGCGTACAGTTCTGGTCACCGCATTATAAGAAGGATGTGGAAGCTTTGGAAAGGGTGCAGAGGAGATTTACTAGGATGTTGCCTGGTATGGAGGGAAGGTCTTACGAGGAAAGGCTGAGGGACTTGAGGCTGTTTTCATTGGAGAGAAGAAGGTTGAGAGGTGACTTAATTGAAACATATAAAATAATCGGAGTGTTAGATAGGGTGGATAGGGAGAGCCTTTTTCCTAGGATTGTGATGGCGAGCACGAGGGAGCATAGTTTTAAATTGAGGGGTGAAAGATATCGGACAGATGTCAGAGGTAGTTTCTTTACTCAGAGAGTAGTAAGGGAATGGAACACTTTGCCTGCAACGGGTGTAGATTCACCAACTTTAGGTACATTTAAGTTGTCATTGGACAAGCATATGGACGTACATGGAATAGTGTAGGTTAGATGGGCTTCAGATCGGTATGACAGGTCGGCACAACATTGAGGGCTGAAGAGCCTGTACTGTGCTGTAATGTTCTATGTTCTATGTTCTATAAGAGAAGGGAACAGCTTTTATGCTGTAGCTTAAAGGATGACAGAGAACACAGGTCAGCCTGAAAGGTTTAGGGAATTCATTTGAGAGCTGTGGGCCTAGACAGCTTTCGGTGCTGATGGCAATTTCCAGGCGGTGGAAATTGCAGATGCATGAAAAGCCAAAGCTGGAGAAGTACAAAGATCACAAAGGCTTGAAGAGCTGGAATAACTACAGAGGTGGAAAGGCACATAGAGATGAAACATTTTCAACCAAAACACTCCTGAAACCAGTGAAGATGAACTATTCATTAGGGGGACAGGAGTAGAATGTGACACTTGTTGCTTTGAGTTCAGGTCTTCCTCACAAAATGGTGGAACTTAAATCTGTTTCCCCCACCTCAGGTGAGGTTGCATTTAAAGAGTGTAAGAGGGGTGTCCCACTGCCTTCCTGCACTTCCTCTACTTGAGTCTGAGGCAGGAAACCTCTTCGCCCTATGCTTACAGAGGTCCTTAAGTGGGCAAGTAATGCCCAACTGCTATCCAACCAGCAGCAGGTATCACTGTCACCAAGCAGGGAGCCTGTAAACCAAACCCTGGTGAGTTTGCTTGTGGATCCATATGGGGGAAGAAGGGAGCATGTTTGTGTTCTTTCTTGTCAGGCACACTTGTGCCTGTTTGAGGGAATTGGCATAGAAAGAAAGTCTCACTGAGCACCTACCTTTTACCTGATTGTCTGTGCCAACTAGCTCACCACACCTTCCCCAAGACCAATCTCACTCACCCCCATGGCCTAGATCACTCACTGATCTTGAGCCTTCACTAGGTCCATTGCCAGCAGATGCCACCATTCCTCGGCTGGCCACAATGAGGAGCTGACAGCCTCTGTCTGGTTAGCAGTCACTGTGCTGAGGTATTTCCATCCTGGGCATGGCTCGTCTTTGGCTATTAAAGTGCCTGACCGGCACTCAATACAGTGGGTCTCTCCCAAAGGAGGTATCGTAGGTCTATCAGAGGCACTCCAGCTGGTGGGCAAGGCACCCTTGTACTGGATTAATCTGCCCATTTACCACAGGGAGCCCTGTGTTCTTGAAGAAACCTGCTGTTTGCCTCAGTATCCCTGAATAACTGCAATCCCATAGCATTCATGCCCCTTACACTTGAGTGAGTGGTACTGGTCATCTACGGTTATACTGTGTATTGCTGCACTGTAACTTTTTTCTCATCATTTCTCTGCTCTGTAACTAAGGATTATACCAAGGTACTCTGTACCTAAGACTGCGCTGTGCCTTGGTGACGCTGTCACACTGTAGCTTCTCTTGTAACTGAAGAAGCTGTACCTGGGTACCTTTGTACCCAAGATGGCACAATCACTGGCAACTTACAAACTTTCACCGTACTCATCTGAGTACGGGACAATAAAGCTAATTCTAATTCTAATTTAAAGTGAACATAAAAGAAAAACCATGTGTATGGCTTTTCCTCATATCCATTTGCTGAAATGCTCAGCTTACATTATTTCTGAACATCAATTTCAACTCCTTTCTTATCAATTTATATTTTATAAATTTTATAAGGTACAAAAGGACAACAACAACAACAATATCCCAGGAAAAGGACTGCATCAGGCTGCAATTCCTAATTATTTCCACAAGAGGAAGCCACAGGATAACAAAAGCCTGAGATAGCCAGGTTAAGTATAAGTCTAGTTGTTCCCAGGCAGCACACACCTTCTGTTGTATCTGTTCTGTTTTCTGCTTATTTAATGGCCCAGAATTTGCTGCATTGGCACAGTCCCATTCATTTGGTTTTATTATTCTACTTACAATGTTCTGTGCCACAAACTGCTGGATGTGACAACTGATTACAGCATGCCAATGTCATTGGTGCCTCTGAGACCTATGTAAATGTCAGGACAAACATTCACCACAAAATGAGATCTAAGATGAGGGAAAGAAAGAGGAATGCTGGGGAATGAAGCTACATTGAATTAACAGCAAAAAGCAGCTCAAGAAAAATATTTAAGTATTTAACATCTGGGGCATAAGGAATTTCTCAGGCACCAGGGCACAATTTGCAGCCCGTCAATGGAGTTAAGCTGTGCACAAAATTGCTTCCTAATTGTAGCCCAGGCCTGAATGCTTACCACACAGTTGACTGCCTCAGCTGGGAGCTCAGCAGCAGATGCTAATATCATGTCCATCAGTCAGTTTTCTGTTCTTAAAGGCCGTCTGTCCCTTTAGAAAGGACAGTGCATTAAATTACCAGAAGCTGCTCCAGAACACTATTCTAAACAAGGGAAATGGAATACTGGGGCACAGAATGGAGTCCAGGATCATTAATACAATTCTGGGTGCCTTAGTGATGTGGACATGAGTGGACTAGAAAATCATCAAGGATAACTATCAGGGAAGAACGGGTGGAAGGGAATCGGGATGTTAATTTCCTGTGTCTGGTAGCAGCATCAGAATAAGTGTAATTACCTCACAAGAGAGATCAAGGTTAGTGATGTCACCTATCCATCTCACTACTCCCCTCTTATACAGTGCACCATCAATAGCCCTTGGCACGCAGATTCTAAGCATTGCCACCAAATTATCAGAGGAGAGAGATTTTAAAAACATACGAGAGGCAAATTATTTTATGCAGAGGGTGATTTACGTGCAGAATGAACTTCATGAGGGAATGGTGGATGTGGGTACAATTACAATCTTTAAATTTGGATAAGTACACAAATAGGAAAGATTTTGGGATTATGTTCAGCATGGACCGGTTGGACTGAAGGATCTGTTTCAATGTTGCATGACTCTATGTCACCCCCCCATCTACCAATGCTGCAAATCTGATCCATATCTCTGGCTTCCTCCATGTGCCTCATAGACTTCACCCACATACTTCACACAATACACCCAAACACAATCAACGATGTATTTCCATGGATTGCGGGTCAAGGTGGCGTGCATTAGAAGGGATCAGTTTGGAACCCAGAACAGTTGAAGTTTAGTGCATCTTTAGATTAGATTCCATACAGTGTGGAAACAGGCCCTTCGGCCCAGCAAGTCCACACTGCCCCTTGATATATCCCACCCAGACCCATCCCCCTAAAACCCACACACCCCTGAACCCTACGGGCAATTTAGAATGGCTGATCCACCTAGCCTGCACATCTTTGGACTGTAGGAGGAAATTGGAGCACCTGGAGGAAACCCACGCAGACATGGGGAGAATGTGCAAACTCCACACAAGCAGTCGCCCAAGGGTGGATTTGAACCCAGGTCCCTTATATTCCATAACTTGGCTAATGCAGTAAAGCATTCCACCTATTTTCTTCACCACCTTACCAACCTGACCTGCTGTGTTGAAAGATCTGTGCTTACGCACTCCAAGATCTCTCACTTCCCCTACACTTTTCAGTATTCTCCCATGCTTTGTGTATCGGGTTACCTTGTTCAACCTCTGAAAATGCTTTGCTTTGTATTTCTTTGTATTGTACCTTGTTTGCTCCTGTTCTGCCCATCTGACCAGACTGCGGATATCTTCTTGCTGTCTATACCTACTCTCGCTGAGGTGGAGATGGCAGAGAGCATCAAGTTCCTGGGAGTGACGATCACCAGCAACACACATCCATGCAACAGTCAAGACAACAACGCCTCTACTTCTTCAGGAAGCTAAGAAAATTTGGCAAATCCACAAGGACTCTTACCAATTTCTATAAATGTTCCATAGAAAGCATCTTATCTGGACGCATCACAGCGTGGTATTGCAACTGCTCTTCCCAAGACCACAAGAAACTACAGAGAGATGTAAACGCAGACTAGTCCATCACACAAACTACCCTTTCTTCCACTGACTCCATATATACTTCCCACTACATCGGGAAAACAACCAACATACACAAAGGCCCCTCCTATCTGGGTTATACTCTCTTCCACCCTGTTCTATCGGGCAGAAGATATAAAAGTTTGAATATACATACAAATACATTCAAGAACAGCTTCTTCCTGCTGTTAGTCAATTTTTGACTGGACCTCTCAAATATTAATTTTGATCTCGCTCTCTCTCTGCAGCTGTACATTGTATTCTGCACTCTGTTCTGCTACCCTGATGCACCTTGTTCGGTACAATCTGTCTGTACAGCATGCAAAACAATGCTTTTCACTGTATTGCGGCACATGTGAACAACAATAAATCCATCAAGCAATCGTCATTATCAACCAACCATTCAGCCAGTTTTTGTCTTCCTTCACCTTAAACTTTCTACATCTCAGTTACCAAAGAAATGCCCAGCTGTAGCAGCCTCAGAGGAGGACTGACGTGGCACTGACTCAGAGACCCAGTGCCAAACACTTAATCTTGACAGTTGGAGCCACCAGCTCAGACACTGGCTCTCAAAAATCTTTAAGGCCCAAACAGACTTGGGATTGTCATTGCAGATGGATGGTCAAGAGTTGCATTCTTGAGAATAAGGTTGCAGATATATCTACTACCACTGTCTGAAATAAGGATTTGATAGGATGCAGGAGAACACTGATGTACATGAACACTAGGCTGCTGGGTATATTGACTGAACTGTCTGACACCCCCTCCAACACTGGCAAGGAGTGTGGAGTAGTCCAGGCCCAAAACAGTACAGGCAACATACAGAGTTTGTCCTTTCTGTTGTTGAGTCAAGTGTTGTCACTTTGATTCCTACACCTGATGCAACCTCTGTACAGCTTGGCCAGCACACCCTCTGGCCTTTCCTGTAATGGCACAACCACAGTCTAATCGAGGGACTCAACCCCAGGACCAGCATTCCAAAGACTTCAGAATCGCAGAGGTTCTTCAAATTCCCCTCCTCTGTGGGTTGGGTACCTGGTTCCTTAAGTAACGCCAGTACGGAGCTCATGAATGCAAATGAATTTGAATGAATCTGTTGAGGACCAAATCTGGAAAGTCAGCAGCACATCAGCTGGGAGGACTATTTCACTTCACAAAAGGATTAGCTACTCTTGATGGCCGATGGAGGTACCTATGCAATCAGCCTTCGCAACTGTGGCAGAGACAGCCAATGACTCCACGTGTGCAATTTGTTTACAAATCACCATCTCTTACAAAATTATAGACTTAAATTTCACACCATTTAAATTATGGCCCATTGGAATTTGACTCCACGCTAACAATCTTTCTGTTTCTGGACCTGGGAGCATTATAGGAGCAAGAAACATAAAGGGTTCTTACAATGCTAAATATCAGCCCTACTTTTGTATATGTTTTGTTTGATCTCTTCTAATGATGTAAATACAGCAGCTTTTGGAAACTTACACAGAGGCTGACAGCAAAGCTAGCCACAGCTCACAATATATCCCTTCCTCGCTGTTTTAAGCGATGTCTGCAGCGGGCATTTAGATCAGCTATGATCTCTTGGTAGATACATTGCCACCAATTCCTGTTGTTAGTACTAGGCTAAAAACATATTGATCTGAAGTGGTGAAGAATTAACCACTGATTAAATCATGGCAGAATAGGCTTGCGATTAAGTAGCGATAAGTAGTTTGTGACATTGCAGTAAAGAGTGGGTTACATTAATATCTAAACTGGTTAACTACATTAACACCAAATACCTCCTACAACTGTGACAGAATTATACAACTGTTACGGAACTGTTACCTCCTATCAGGTACATTGTTAGACCTAAACAATCTCACAGTTTGCACAGTGACTAAATGGAGCTGCAGACTGACTCATTTCCCCCAAAGACTGTCAATTATATATTAGTGGGGAGAACCATACAAAAGTTCTTCAGTTAATCCTTTAAGGCCAGCCATGTTATTGAAACTCACAAAAAACTCAAACTCATTGATAACAGGGTCCTCACTAAACTTACTGCTATTTTTCCAGCACATTGCCATTGTGTTTCCATCATTGATAATAATAATAGTTCAGTGGAAAAAACCCTCAACCTCTGTGTCAGAAGGTTAAGGGTTCTGGTGCCTTTGCAGAGATTTGAGCTGGCAAGACAATTTCGTTGGTTCTCTCCCTCTGTCTGGTATGAGAAATATTTCCTGACCTCTAACTAACAGCCACATGGCCAGACATTGCACTGTACCCATTCCCTCTGGGACCATTTAGCAGGGATTGTTCCTACCGCTAATCTGAACTTAACCTGACAGAATACCTGAGAAGCAGACTGTGTTATCTCTTTCAGCCATTCTTGCAATTTCTTTGACTGGGTTTGTCACATTGCTCACTTCCTGAAGACGCAGCAAAATCAGGAGAACCTCCTGCAAAATCCTGAGATCATGACTAGTTATTTGTTACTAAGTTGGCCTTAGCAGGCACCTGTCACCCCTGAAATTGATGGAGGTCATGTGATTATTCCAGAGAGAAGAGTCACAATGTGGTGAAGGCATCTGTTATTTGAAATTTTGCCCTATGACATGAGAAACCAAATGGCACTTCCCACTACCTCCCAATGGGTTGATGGGATTGACCAAAATATCAGACCCATCACCTTTCATTCTCATTCTATGCTGAGACGGCAGAAAAGAGCGTGGATAACAAAGTGTGGAGCTGGATGAACACAGCAGGCCAAGCAGCATCTCAGGAGCACAAAAGCTAATGTTTTGGGCCTAGACCCTTCATCAGAGAGGGGAAAGCTGATGTTTCGGGCCTAGACCCTTCATCAGAGAGGGGGATGGGGAGAGGGTTCTGGAATAAATAGGAAGAGAGGGGGAGGCGGACCGAAGATGGAGAGAAAAGAAGATAGGTGGAGAGGAGAGTATAGGTGGGGAGGTAGGGAGGGGATAGGTCAGTCCAGGGAAGACGGACAGGTCAAGGAGGTGGGATGAGGTTAGTAGGTAGGAAATGGAGGTGCGGCTTGAGGTGGGAGGAAGGGATGGGTAAGAGAAAGAACAGGTTAGGGAGGCAGAGACAGGCTGGGCTGATTTTGGGATGCAGTGGGGGGAATGGGATGAGCTGGGCTGGTTGTGTGATGCAGTGAGGGGAGGGGATGAACTGGGCTGGTTTTGGGATGCAGTGGGGGAAGGGGAGATTTTGAAGCTGGTGAAATCCACATTGATACCATTGGGCTGCAGGGTTCCCAAGCAGAATATGAGTTGCTGTTCCTGCAACCTTCTGGTGGCATCCTTGTGGCACTGCAGGAGGCCCATGATGGAAATGTCGTCTGAAGAATGGGAGGGGGAGTTAAAATGGTTCATGACTGGGAGGTGCAGTTGTTTATTGCGAACCGAGTGGAGGTGTTCTGCAAAGCGGTCCCCAAGCCTCCGCTTGGTTTCCCCAATGTAGAGGAAGCCACACCGGGTGCAATGGATACAGTATACCACATTGGCAGATGTGCAGGTGAACCTCTGCTTAATATGGAAAGTCATCTTGGGGCCTGGGACGGGGGTAAGGGAGGAGGTGTGGGGGCAAGTGTAGCACTTCCTGCGGTTTCAGGGGAAGGTGCCGGGTGTGGTGGGGTTGGAGGGCAGTGTGGAGCGAACAAGGGAGTCACGGAGAGAGTGGTCTCTCCGGAAGGCAGGCAAGGGTGAGGATGGAAAAATGTCTTGGGTGGTGGGGTCGGCTTGTAGATGGCGGAAGTGTCGGAGCAGTGATACCCTACACAGCCAAATAACACACCGAAGCTCAATGATTATGTGTAGTGGTGAAGAGTGCTTGAATTGGTAAATTGCCAGATGGTTGCTGGTACCACCCCAAAAACACTCCATCAAGGATTATCCTCCACTACCAACAGAATGCCACCACCAAACACAACTTTCCCTCCCCTTCACCGTCGGGGACTGTTCTCTCTGTGCCACCCCAGTCCAATCTTCCATCACTCCCAACACTCCCTCAACAGCACCCTCCTCTGGCACCTCCCACACTATCACAGAAGGTGTAACACTTGCTCTGTTATTTCTTCCTTCCTCGCAGTCCAAAGGTCCAAACACACATTCCAGATGGAGCAGCATTTCACTTGTCCGTCTTTCAAATTAGTCTGCTGTATTCGCTGTGCACAATGTGCTCTCCCTTGCATTGGTGGGGCTAAACACAGACTGGGTGATGGCTTTGAACACTTCCACTCTGTCAGGAATAATGATGTAAACCTTCCGTTCCCTCGCCGTTTCAATTATCTGCCATGTTCCAAACAAGGTCAAGGCAAGCTGGAGGACCAAGCTTCATTTTCTGCTAAGGTACTGTACAGCCTTTGGGATTAAACGCTGAGCTCAACAAACCCAGAGCACAAACTCTGTCCTTGACTACCCACCCACCCACCCACTTCTGGTTTGTGTCTTAGAGACAAAAATACTGCAGGCACTGGAAACCAAAGTAGACAAACAGGAGGCTGGAAGAACACAGCAGGCCAAGCAGCATCTGAAGGAAAGGAGCAGTCAACGTTTCAGGTATTACCCTTCTTCAGGACAGGTCTGCATCTTCTTGGATTCACTCTCAGGACAGCTGCCCTGTTTATCCTCTTCAAATCTACCATTAGCACCAAACTGACATCTCAATCCTCCTTTATTACCATTAACACTCCTTTTGTCTTTTACTCTGGGCACTCTCTGTTCACCTATCTGTTTCACCCACTACTCCTTCCCCTTCATCGACACCATTAGAGCCATCATTTTCCAAACCCCTTCAGTTCCAAAGAAGTGACTCTGGACTTGAAAAAGTAATTTGTTTCTCACTCCACAGTTGCTGCCAGAAATGCCGAATTTCTCCAGTATTCTCCATTTTTATTTCGTGAATGGAGACAGCTCCTTCAGTTAAAGACTCTAAACACTAGGTGGTAACAAGGTGCAGAGCTGAATGAACACAGCAGACCAAGCAGCATCAGAAGAGCAGGAAAGCTGACGTTCCGGGCCTAGACCCTTCTTCAGATATCATTTCTGAACCATTTCTGAAGAAGGATCTAGGCCCGAAACATCAGCTTTCCTGCTGTTCTGATGCTGCTCGGCCTGCTGTGTTCATCCAGCTCTATCTCTTGTTATCTCAGATTCTCCAGCATCTGCAGTTCCTACTATCTCTGAAACCACTAGGTGGTGCCCATTTCCACCATCCGAGCTTTGCCTTTGGGAATGCTGTGAGATTAAATTTATGGATTTCTTTCACCAAAATCCAGCAGTTGTATTATCAAGATGACAACGCATGGATATATGCATTCTGAGTGTGAAATTCTGGGCAAAATGTTGGATACTGTCAGATCCACAGAGCGGAGACCATACTCTGTCCCATCCTATTGCAGGATACAGTCACACTGACTAAACTGACTTAACATGAAGATAATAATTTAACTAAATATTCTCATGTCAATCTGGAATGCACCTGCTCTCATCTGCTTCAAATGCATTTTCAATTTTTTAATGGCATCTTCCTTGGCAGCGAATGAACATTGTCGACGTGATGAGGGTGAGCAAATCTCGATAGTGTAGGGGTGGGTTCAGAGCATGCCTAATAAAGCCCCTAGGGTCCGGGGTGTTATTACATAGGCACTGAACACAAAAGCAAGGAGTGCACGGTGAAGCTTTATAACGTATTGGTTCAGCTTACCCAGAGGCCTGGCCAGAATGTAATATTAGCATCAGGTCTTCCCCAAGATTTGAGATGCCAGAGGTGAACATAGAGTCATAATTATAAGAGTCATACAGCATGGTAGCAGAGTCCTCAGACCAACTAGTCCATGCCAATATAATTCCAAACTAAACTGGTCCCACATTTGACCCATATCCCTCCAGACATTTCTCATTCATGTACTTATCCGAATGTCTTTTCATTGTCCTTGAGTGGGAGTGGTGAGAGTTGGTGGTAATGGGGGTAAGAATAGTATACATTGGAGAGGGTGATGCAATAAAACATGCTTGGTAGGACATGGGCACTTGTGCAATAAATTCTCCAGCATCACAACTAACTGCCCGTTGGCAATCTGGCAAAAATGTGGGGGGAGTCAAGGGCGAGGAAAGAAAGATTGCAATATCCCAGTTGGAACATCTCTGGAGGAGATGAGGCAGTGGGTTGAGGGAGTGTCTCCAGTAGCTGAGAACATCAGGCATCGTCGCTTCATGCAAAGGACGGAAGGAAGCCATTCAGCCCATTGTACCTGTGCACATATGCCATTTCCCTGTATACCTGAAAATATTTCTGTACAGCCAGTTTGAAAGCCAACATTAAGTCTTCCTCAAGCAAATTATCAGGAACTGTATTCCAGATCCTAGTCATCCACTGCAAAAAATAATCTTTCCTCATCTTGCTTTTGGTTCTGTGCTGTTCAATTTCAATTGGTGCCCCCTGCTTTTCATCTCTTCTGGTTTCATCCTATCTATTCTTTCCAAAGCACGTTGAATTTGAGTATTTTAAGTCTTTTCTCAGCTTGAAGGAGGATAGCTGCAGCTTTCCTAATCTGCTCATGTGACTGAATCATTTTCTGTGGGACCTCTCCATGCCTTCGTCAACTTCCCAAAGCATGATGTTCATGGTTGGAACTGAATCCAGCCCGTTGCAGGAGAGAACGTGGCCAGCAGGCTGAGTATATCATGCAGTGCATTCGTCTGCTCATGATGGGGAAACCTTCACAATAATGTCACAGATTTCAAATCAACTTGTCAGAGATATAATAGAATCCCTTCAGCGTGGAAGCAGGCCATTCAGCTCATCAAGTCCATACCAATGCTCCAAAAAGCATCCCAGTCCCATCCCCATTCCCCTACCATAACCCTGCATTCCCCATGGCTAAGCTACCCAGCCTGCACATCTCTGGACACACTGGGCAACTTAGCTTGGAAAATCCACCTAAGCTGAACATCTTTGGACAGTGGGAAAAGAACCCACACAGACACAGGGAGAATGTGCAAGCTCCACACTGACAGCCCCCCACCATGGCTGGAATCACACCAGGTCCCTGGTGCTGTGAGGCAGCAGAGCCAATCACTGAGTTACCTTATAGTAACGACAGAAATATTTCCAGGTCTGCAGGGAAATAGGCATTGATTCAGTGTAGTGGCACACTCCAGGAGTCAGTGGGAATTGAACCTGGATCTCTGGGGACACTGCCACAGGCCACAACAGCCCTGAACTAATAGTCGAGCAAGAATAGCACAAGGCCATCACCTCCTGTTCGCAGTAGATGGACTGGGGCCAGCCAATACACATAACCACTTACTCGCAGGAAGATGCCAACTAGACTCATTACTGAACCAACTGACACAAGCTATCCCTGTTTCCAAATGCGCTGTTAGCACAGCTGAAAAAGCAAAAAAAAAAGCATGATCTATCAGTGCAGGCTTCATTCTGGGATCCGACTTGACAAGTTGTACAACTTGGGATCAGAACAAAACTTACGTCAGAGTGCCGACTTTGACCTTTCAGGTTTAAACAAAATGCTGCATGTAGATTGATGCACATTGAGCAATATGTGTAAACAAAGGAAACAGACAGAGGCAAACAGGCCTTTTGGCCCTTCTAGCCTGCTGTACCATTCAGTAAATTCATGGCTGATCTGATTGTGACCTTGTTCATTTTTCTGACAATTTCTCATAACACTCAACTCCCTACTGGGAATTGGCTTGATTAACTTTAACGTTCATTCACAGTTCACAACTGTGCCATCTCCTATAGGGTGGCAGGTGGCTCAGTGGGAGCTGTATGCCTTTTGTAGCTGAGATCTTCACCCACAAAGGCAGTGGTCTGAGCTTGTGGGGCCCAAACCACAGATCTCATAGCTTCATCTGGGAAGTCTGCCCCTAATGTGCCCATGTGTAATTCCATTACAGAGACGAAACATAAAAGTGCTGCAGTAAAAGTTGAAACAGACCTGATGAAACATCTCAACTGCACTGCTTGGAAGGGTAGTTGAGGTGGGAAGTCTCATAACATTCAAGGCTATGGGTCTAGTGTGGGAAATCTGGACTAATATCAGTAGTAGCATATTTCTGGAGGAACAGACTCGATGGGCCAAAGGGCCTCTTCTGTACTGAATGGTTTGATGATTCCTGGAATTTTATGCTGACTCAAGGATTAAATTGGGAGTTGCCTGCCTCTGTTGTACCTCACCGAGAACCATCCTAATTAGTTAAAAGCACTCCATTACCCCAACAGAAGGCCTGGCGCCAGGAAGGGAGGTGACCATGTGGCCTACAATCCCACATCTGAAGAAGAGTCTAGCCAAAACATCAGCCTTCCTGCTCCTCTGATGTTGCTTGGCCTGCTGTGTTCATCCAGCTCTACACCTTGTTATCTCAGATTCTCCAGCATCTGCAGTTCCTACTATCTCTGACCTACAATCCACCCCCCCACCCCCAAGTTCTGCCCTCTCCACTCACTCATGTCACCAGGGACACAGCCATGATCCCTGATGAAGAGCAGTAGTACATTACCATTAGCAGCAACCACCATGCCCTGTGGCTGGGCCATTAATGGAGAGCTGCCATACTTTTGAGTTGCCACCAGCATTTGGCAGGTAGGATGTTGGCAAGGCGTTTTCTGCAGCACTGTGTTCAGCCCTGGTCTCCCTGTTATAGCAAGAACATAATTAAACTGGAGAGGGTTCAGAAGTGATTTACCAGGACATTGCCAGGAATAGAGGGCTTGGGTTAAAATACAGGCTGGTTAGGCTGGGACTGTTTCACTGGAATGTAGGAGATTGAAGGATGATTTTATAGATATTAATAAAATCATGAGGACTATAGATAAGGTGAATGGCAGGTGTCTTTTCCCTAGAGTGGGGGATTTCACGATTAGGAGACACATTTTAGGATGAGAGGAGAATGATTTTAAAAGGCTTGAGGGGTAAGTTTTTTTTTACACAGAGAGTGGTATGTGCGCGGAATGAACTGCCAGAGAAAGTGGTAGATGCAGGCACGTTACAATGTTTAAAAGACATTTAGATAAGGACACAAATTAAGAAATGTTTGGAGATCTGGGCCAAGCACAAGCAGGTGGGGCTAGTTTCGTTTGGGATTATGGTCGGCACAGTTGGAAGGGTCTGTGCTGTATAACTCTTAAGTGTATTGGGGTCTTTTATTATCTTAAAGGGTAAGGTGGAAATGTATGTTGTTGTTGTTGTTGTAAAGTCAACTGCAGCCTCTAACAGACAGTCCTACTGATGCCAGTGCTCCCGTGATGATGCTGTCATTCAAACACCCTCCCCTTCAGATGGGGTGGAATGCATGTAAGTAACAAATTATGAATAATTGGTGTTTGTTGAAAATGGAGGACTCAATGATTTTGGAGGAAATTGCTATAACCACTATTGATATCTAACAGCTACTGAAGGGTTCTCCAATATGTGCAGACTTGTACTTACCAGCATATCCTTCAACACTTGGTTTATCAACTTCCTAACCCATTGCCATATTGCGCTCCTTCGAGTTATAAGGTTGTGGTTCAACTTCCACTACTGGCCACAAAAATCTAGGTTGACATTAGTCAACGATCCCTGCACTGCTCGGAGGTGCTGCCTTTCAGATGAGATGCTAAATGCCTGCTCTTTCAATGGATGTCAGTGACTCCCTTGGCATTATTCCAAAGAAACACAGAGACTTTATCACCAGTGTCTGGGCCGATATCTTGAAAAAGCATCAATGTACCAATAACATCCCGAAAGCAGATCATCGGCTCAACACAGCATTGCTGCCTGTGGGGGATTACTATGCACAAATTGGCTCTCGCATCTACATTATTACAGGGGCAAGACACCAAATATATTTAATGGGTTCCAGAATATCCCGACATGAAATATATTCAATATATTTCTATATGTAGGTTTCTGATTAATATAAATATCCGATATAATGAAAGACTCTCTCTCTAATCAATTATTCCATGCAATCTAAGAAAAGTCCCTGAGAGAGACAGTACTGGGCAAGTCTTTTCTCCCACATCTTAGCTCTCTCCTTGAGCCTGATGTGCATCTTTGGAATCCTTGCTGCCCACCCAATATCAATCTGACAGGGGAACATCGCATATCAGTAATCCATAGGGTGTGAACCAGCTTTGGCAAATACCGTTTTAGAAGTGGCTGCTATGCTTCCCATATGACCAACCACACTTGGCTGTGAAATACCTTAGGTTGTCCTGTGGGCCTGGGCAAACACAAGGAGTTCGAGATGAACTCTCAGCAATAGTTACCTCAACATGGCTTCTAAATACCACCTAGCAAACCAAAAATGCCTCATCTCCAAAATTCCACACGGATTCCCTGATATCCCACCACAACTCCTCGAAATAATGGTGAGCAGGGTTTCTCGAAAGGGTTTGATTACCTATGGAATTGTTGGGAATCAGTAACCTTTTCTAACACTGCTCAGTTGTACTCTTGGTTTACTGATGTTAGCAGCATCCAAGCCTCACGAGCATCATTTAATTGACTGAACAGGACCTGCCCCTTGATCCCTGATGGTTGAAGATAGACAGATTTTGGCCTATCTGCTGGAATCCTTTGAATCTCTGAGCAGCAGATTAATTGAAGAGACCAGTTCCTTTTTTAAGAGTTTGTTCAGAAGTTTCAAGACCAACGAACGCCTTCAAGCATTTGTTCCAGTTGTAAATTTTGGAAATTAGCTGTTGTGCTGTGCAGTGTCTCTGATTCCATGTATCAAATGAAATAGAAACCAATTTGGAAGTTTCACAAGTACAAAAGTGCTGTTACTATAGATTTCATACCTTTGCATCATCTCTTGGATAAAAACAAAGAAATTGCAGAGTTTGCTGACTAATTAATATTTGACAGGCCACAAAATGAATACCCAACAACCATATTTAAACTAGCTGGTTGGGTAGCTTGTCTGTTATGGCACGAGTGTTTAATGAGTTCCTGTAACCCATAAGAAGAGAAGGGCCTATGTAACCCATTGGGCTAGCATTGCACTTGTTGCCCGAAATAACTCCACAAAGGCCGATATCCCCTCACCAAGTCACCCCTTATTTACACATGCATAGTACCTGTCACTGGTCCAGTTCTCTCAGGGAGAACAGAACCCCTGAAACTCCTGTTTACATCTGGCAGCCAGGGTTCCCTAACTGGTCAATAGCCAGGTTAACTGCCCAATCAGGGAACTCATACTCTATGAGGGCCACCTAACCAACCTTGTTACAATCACTACATTGTCAACTCAGAACTCAAAGCCGGAGACTCAGTCTTTGCTTGGAGATGTTCCAAGTGGAGAGAAGGAGCGATCTAGGGGGCATAAGTTGGATTGATACAGCTGTAGGCGCTGGCATCAAGGTGGCAGCAGGAAAACTGAACGGCAAGTCTAAGATGGAACACCACAGAGCATGGAAGAGGATGTAACACTGAAAGATGTCACAGCGACATAGGCTGCTTTTAGGCAATGCAGTGATTCAAGATGAGGAATAGAATTTACATGTATTTAGAGGTCCAGTGTAAATCAGTGACAGGGTGACAGGCAAGCAAGACTTAGTGAGGTCAAGTGTCAGATCATGGAACATAAAGTCATAGAGTCTTAAAGCACACAAACAGACTCTTTGGTCCAACTCATCCATGCTGACCAGCTTTCCCAAACTAAACTAGTTCAACTTTCCTGTATTTGGCCCACATCTCTCTGAGTCCTTTCTTACTCACTTACCTTTCGAATGTCTTTTAAATGTTGTAACTGTACCCTCATCTATCACTTCTATTGGTAGCTCATTCTAAACATGAACCATCATCTGTGTTAAAAAGTTGCCCTTCAATTCCCTTTCAAATCTTTCTCCTCTTACTTTAAAATTATGCCCTCTAGTTTTGAACTCCCCTACCCGAGGGAAAAGACTTTTGCTCTTTGCTTTGTCTATGCCCCTCACAATTTTATAAACCTCTATAAGGTCTCCCCTCAACCTCTTTCACTTCAGTGAAAAGAGTCCAAGACCATCCAGCCTCCCCTTATAACTCAAACCCTCCAATCCCAGTAACATCCCGGTAAATCTTTTCTACGCCTTCCCCAATTTATTAATATCCTTCCAATGACAGAGCAGCCAGAACTGCATACATTACTCCAGAAGAGGTCTCACCATTGTCCTGTACAACCACAACATGACATTTCATCTCCTTTGCTCAATGGTCTGAACAATGAAGGCAATATTTCAGCATATAGCTTCTTTGAGGCTAGTTGAGAATCATAGAATAGAAAGAGAAAAGTTGTAGTATTTTAGAAGATCATGATTAGTTTGGAAGTTGAGGACAACGCCAGCAAAAGGCCATTAAGAAAATAAATCTTAAGACGGCAATAACGGTAATAATTAAGCTTTGAGCAGACACCAGCTGATCCAGTTAACGTGACAAAGTACTTAGATATACTTTCCTTGAATGATATTGATAATGTGGAACAGAAGGATTCCAGCTTCACTTGACTGAACCAAGCAGCGGCCCCTTAATCTGGTGATTTCACTGCGAGTCCTGGTGGGGACAGTGAATGCATTGAGAGCCTTACAACATTTACGATCCAAAATCACTTATGAGAAACTACCACTCGTAATGTTTATGATAACTCAACAGACTCCACCATCATTTTCCGATCATATGAAATGTCTTGATTTATTGAATTCAATTTCACAACCTGCCAGTCTGGGATTTGAACATGCGATCTCTGGCTCTCCAATCTAGTGTAATAATCATTCTATTATCATACACAGCATTGAAGAGTCCATCATCATTCAGGAAGCTTACAGCAAGAACAACTTGCCAGTGCCTTCAATGCAGTAAAACATGCCAAAGATTTCAGAGGTGCATTATCAAACACATTCTGATATCAGGCCCCAACAGGAAATGTTAAAGCAGGGGACGAAGGCTTGGTCAGAGAGATGGCTTTTACAGAGTATTTTAAAGATGGGGAAAGACATACAGAGGTAGAGAGAATTTGTAGGTTAGATCACTAAAGATACAGTCAATGAAAACTGGCAATGCACAAGACAGAAAAATGCAGGAGAGCAGTCATAGAGTTCTCAAGAGCTGTACAGCACAGAAACACGCTGGTCGGTCCAATTCATCCACACCGACCGGATATCCTAAATTAATCTATTCCCATTTACCAGCATTTGGCTCATATCCCTCTAAACCCTTCCTGTTCAGGTACCGATTCGGATGCCTTCTAAATATTATCATTCTACCAGCCTCTATCACTTCCTCTGGCAGCTTATTCCATACACTGTACTTTCTGTATTAAAAAGTTGACCTTTGGGTCTCTATGTCTTTCCTCTCTCAACTTAAACTTGAGCCCTCTAGTTTTGGACTTCCCTACCCTGGGAAAAAGATCTTGGCTATTCACCCTATCCATGCTCCTTATGATTTTATAAACCTCTGTAAGGTCACCCCCCAGCCTCTGATGCTCCAGGAAAAATAGGACCAGTCTATTCAGCCTCTTCCTACAGCTCAAACCATCCCCCAACCCCAGCATCATCCTTGTGAATCCTTGCTGCACCCTTTCAAGTTTAATATCATCTTTCTTATATGGTCAGGCAGCACCAGAGGAACAGAAGAGTCGGCATTTCAGGTCGGGACCCTTCATCAGGATGGGGGAGGGGTAGGAGGCTGGGAAATAAATAGAGGGAGGACGGGTGAGGCTGCGAAAAGGTAGGTGGGATGGTGATAGGTGGATGCTGGTCGAGGAATGGTGAGGACTGGTCAGTGGGAAGGGAGGGGCAGATAGGTGGAGAAGATGACAGACTGGTTGTGTCAGGTTCAGGAGGCGGGGATGAGAAGGAGAGTTGGACACCAGATGAGGCCGGGAGTGGGGAGATTTTGAAACTAGTGAATTCTATGTTCAGGCTATCTTATCTATAGCAGTGAGACCAGAATTGAATGCAATATTCCAAAAGTATTCCAATAAATGTTCTGTACTGCTTCAAAATACCTCCCAACTCCTGTACTCAATGCACTGACCAATAATGTTATATGGCTAGCACAGAAAGTTTTAGAAATAGGTGCAGGGATGTGAGGCCATCAAAGGTGTAGAAAACAGAGATTAAACTGTTAAAGAAACACGGAAAAATGTTTGAGAAACTCAGCAGGTCTGGCAGCATCTGTGGAGAGAGAAACAGAGTTATCAGTTCTCACTGCAAGTTCTGAAGAAAAGTCATACTAGACTCAAAATGAGAAGCCTATTTTTCTCCCCACAGATCCTGTCAAACCTGCTGAGTTTCTGTTGCTTTCTATGTGCTTGTTTCAGATTTCCAGCATCCACAGCATTTTGCTTTCATTAAAATGCTAAAGACAAGTCATAGAATCATATAGTTTCACAGCATAGAAACAGACCCTTCAATCCAACCCATCCATGCCGACCATAATCTCAAACTAAACTAGTCCCATTTGCCTGCACTTGTCCCGTATCCCTCCAAACATCTCTTATTCATGTACTTATCCACATGTCTTTTTAAATGTAGTAACTATACATGGATTCACCGCTTCCTCTGGAAGTTCATTCCATACACGAACCACCCTGTGTAAATAAATTGTCCCTTGTGCCTTTTTTCAATCCTCCTTCTTTCATCGTAAAAATATGCCCCCTTGTCTTCAAATCTCCTACCCTAGGGAATAGACACCTGCCATTCACCTTATCTATAGATCTCATGATTTTATAAACCTCTATAAGGTCACCTCCTATGCTCCAGCGAAAAAAGTCCCAACCTACCCAGCTTCTCCTTATAACTCAAGCCCCCCCATTCCTAGCAACATCCTGGTACATCTCTTCTGAACCCTCTCCAGTTTAATAATATCCTTTCTGTAACAGGGAGACGAGAACTGGACATAGTACTCCAGAAGAGGCCTCACCAATGTCCTGTACAACCTCAATACAACGTCCTAGCTCCTATACTCAAAGGTCTGAGCAATGAAGGTACCTGTGCTGAATGCCTTCTTGACCACCCTGTCTACCCATGATGCAAACATTGAAGAATTATGTACCTCAATGCCTAGGTCTCGCTGTTCTACAACACGACCCAAGACTCTACTTGTAATTGTATAAGTCTGGCTTTCCAGGACAAGAGCCAAGGTCGGTCAATGTTCATAAGACAAGTGACAGTAAGCTGTTGTGAGCTGGGATACAAACAGAGGAGTTTTGGATGAGCTCAAGTTTTTGGAGGGTGCAAAACGAGTGACCACCTAGAACAGCAACAGAATAATTCAAAGCATATTCCAGACTGGATGCTTTGTTATAAGATCAGGCTGTGAAACAGGAAAGAGGTGGGGGAATATGCTTGCCTCTGTATGTAGGAGGATAACAAAAAAAAGGAAAAAGAGAAGAAAATAGAATCGAAATTATGTCCGATATCATCGGTTCCAAAGTCATGAATATCACACATGCCAACCGGCTGCTCCAGGCTCCTGTCAAACCCGTAGACAGACCAGTCATAAAAGATCAGAAATCTGTCTCCTAAACTACACAAAATGTCCATGTGTGAAGGAAATGGGATTAGGCTCCCAGACACCGCCAAAAAGTCGATTCACACAAAAACACGCCCTGAGCAGCTGTAAACACGACTAATGCACAGCAGCTGATCAGCTATTAAAAAGGATCTTATCCACAGCTCACACATCAAGCACATGTGCAACCTGCCTGCAGCCATTGGCAGAACAAGGGGTCCCTCATGTTCAATCAATAAATGAGGTTCCACTTGTGTTACCAAGTCATGCAGAACAGAGTTAATCTCCAGTTGGATAATCGCAGCTAGAGCTGCATGCAACTTCTATTTATTTAGTACCTACAATGTAAAAACTATTCAAGTCACTTCACAGAAGCATTACCAAATAAAAGTTGATAAAATCATGGAACGGTTGCAATACCAAAGGTTGCAGGAAAAAGCCCAGTCTATTCAGCCTCTCCCTATTGCTCAAACTCTCCAATCCTTGCAATATGAAAAGTGACCTCACCAATGTCCTGTACTACCGCAAAATGACATCCCAACTCCTATGTTCAAAGCACTGACCAATGCAGGCAAGCGTACCAATTGTTTTTTTCACCACCCTGTCTACCTGCTACTTCACTTTCAAGGAACAATGAACCTGCACCCCTAGGTCTCTTTGTTCTGCAACACTCCCCAGGGCCCTACCATTAAGTGTATAAGTCCTGCTCTGATGCGCCTTACCAACATGCAAAACCTCACATTTATCTAAATTAAACTCCATCTGCCACTCCTCAGCCCATCAGCCCATCAGCCCATCTGATCAAATTCCCATTGTGCTCTGGGATAATCTTCTTTGCTGTCCACTACACCACCTATTTTGGTTGTCACCTGCAAACTTACAGACCATTCCTCCTAAGTTCACATCCAAATAATTTGTGTAAATGAGAAAAAGCAATGGACCCAGCACCGATCCTTACAGCACACCGCTCAGCACAGGACTCTAGTCCAAAAAACAACCCTCAACCACCACCATCTATCTCCTACATTCAAGCCAATTTTGTATCCAATTGGCTAGCTCCTCCTGGATCTCATGTGATCCTACATTGCTAACCAACCTACCATGTGGAACCTTGTCAAATGCCTTTTTGAAGTCCACTCAGACAACTTCCACCACCCTGCCTTCAACAATCTTTGTCACCTCTTCAAAAAACTCAACCAAGTTAGAGAGACACGATTTCCCGTGCATATTCCTAAATCCCTGAACAGTCCTTGCCTTTCCAAATGTACGTAAATCCTGTCCTTTAGAATCCCCTCCACCAACTTGCCCACCGCTGACATCAGGCTCACTGATCTATAGTTACCTGCCTTTACCTTACCACCTTTCTTACATAATGGCAATGCATTAGCCAACTTCTGTTCTTCTGCACCTCACTAGTGGCTATCGATGATACAAATATCTCAACAAGAGGCCCAGCAATCACTTCCCTAGCTTCCCAACAAGTTCTGGGGTACACCTGATCAGGTCCCAGAGGTTTATCTACCTTTAAGACTTCCAGCACCTCCTCTTCTGTAAAATGGATATGTTACAAGGCATTTTTATTTACTTCCTTAAGGACCCTAGCTTTCATGTCTCTCTCCACAGTAAACACTGATGTGAAATATTCATTTAATATTGCACCCACCTCCCATGTTGCCACACACAGATGACCTCGTTGATCTTTAAGGAGTCCTATCCTCTCCCTAGGAGATAGTAGGAACTGCTGATGCTAGAGGCTGAGATAATACGGCGTAGAGCTGGATGAATACAGCAGGCCAGGCAGCATCGTGGGAGCAGGAAAGCTGATGTTTTGGCTCTGGACCCTTCTTCAGAAATTTCTGACTCGAAATATCACTTTTCCTGCTCCTCTGATGCTGCCAGACCTGCTGTGTTCCTCCAGCTCTACACCTTATCACTATCCTATCCCTAGTTGCTCTTAATGTATTTGTAGAATCTCTTTAGATTCTCCTTAAACCTCCTTGCCAAAGCTATCTCATGTCCTTTTTGCCCTCCTAATTTCCCTCTCGAGTATACCCCTTCTGCCCTTAAACTCCTTGAGGGATTCACTTGATACATGACATATGCTTCCTTCTGATTTTTGATCAGGGCCTCAATTTTTCTAGTCATCCAGCATCCCCTACACCGACCAGCATTGCCCTTTACACTAACAGGAACATACTGTCTCTGAACTCACATTCTCATTTTTAAAGGCCTCCCACTTTCCAGCATCCCTTTGCCTGCAAAACAGCTTCCCCAATGAACTTTTGAATACCTTCAAAATTGGCCTTACTCCAATTTAGAATGCTAGATCAGGTCTATGCTTTTCCATAACCTTTAAAACTAATAGAATTATGATCTCTTGTCCCAAAGTGTTCCGCTGACTGAAACCTCAGTCACTTGCCCTGCCTTATTTCCCAAGAGACATTCAGGTTTTGCTCCTTCTCTAGTAGGTACATACGTATAATCGAATCAAAATAATTTCTTGCACACATGTAACAAATTCCTTTCCATCCAATCCCTTAACACCATGGCTGTCCCAGACTATGTTTAGAAAGTTAAAACCTCCTACCAATACCACCTTATTTTTCTTGAAGGCACTGGAGCAGTTCCATCATTGCTGCCTGTGCCAGATCCTGCAAATCTGCTAGGAAGAAAGATACACCAACACCAGTGTCCTCAATCAGGCCTACATCCCAGCACTGACCACCCTTGACCGGCTGTGATGGGCCGGGCACGTTGTCCCCGTGACCAACACAAGACTCCCCAAGCAATTGCTCCACTCCCAGCTCCGAAATAGCAGGCAAGCCCCAGGTAGACAGAGGAAATGCTTCACGGATAACCTCATTGGCGAAGTGCAACATTCCCACAACATTCCTGGGAATCACTGGCCCTAGGCCGTCCAAAGTAGAGGAGCAGCTACTGGGAAAGGTGTTGAGCACCTTGAGACCTGCCCTCTAGGGAGAAACTAGAAGCCAAGCAAAATCAAAGCAAAGCGCATACTGCCACACCAACACCCGAACCACCCCTTCTGCAAACACTTTCTGCCCCAAGTGTAACAAAGTTTGTGGTAGCTACATTGGTCTGTACAGCCACCTACGGACTCACTCTGAGACTGGAAGAGAGTCATCCTCGTTTGCAAGGGACCACTGTTGATGATGATGATTATTCTTCAGAAAGAGAGTCCCTCCAGGCGACCTCAGCCATGATGGAAATGGGAGACATGCTGTTGGAGTGATTTTGTACCAGAGATTAGCCATCTGGCCAACTGAGCTAACTGACTCCTTGCATATTTGCAGGATGTCTAAAGGCATTTTTATGAAGTTACTTTGAAATATTGTTACTGTTGTAATGTGGAGACACGCAGCAGGGTAGACCAACAAACGCAGACCAATGATGGCCAGAACTTTGAGACATTGACTATAAATCAATCGTGAACAGTGCACCAGGAGGATTCTCCTGCTCGGTGATGAACACGATCGTGAGATCTTTCTTTGCTCTACCTGCGAAGATAGATGCGGCCTTGGCTTAAGATCACATCTAATATATACTCTGGGCAATAGTGCTACGTCCTCATTGGGGTTGGTTAGTTCAGCAGGCTGGATGGCTGGTGAGTGATGTAGAACAATGCCATTATTTGGGTTCAATTCCCACACTAGCTGAGGTTACCACGAAGGACTCTTTCCTCACCTGAGGCACGGTGACTCTCAGGTTAAATCCCTACTAGCACTTTTCCTCCAATGGGAGAGCATCCCAAGATCTGGTAGGACAATAGTTCCATTCCTCCAGCACTGTACTGATGTGTCAGTCCAGAAATCTCCTCAAACATTTGGAGTGAATCTTTCCTAAACTCTCGAATGGGTGGTGTGGTGGCTCAGTGGTTAACACTGCTGCCTTATAGTACCTGGGGTCTGTTTGATTCCAGTCTCAGGCAACTGTCTGTTTTGAGTTTGCACATTCTCCCCATGTCTATGTGGGTTTCCTCCAGGTGCTCCGGTTTCCTCCCACAGTCCAAAGATGTGCAGGCTAGGTGGATTGGCTATGCTAAGTTGCCCATAGTGTCCAGGGATGTGTAGATAAGGCACACTAGCAACAGGAGATGCAGGGTTGTAGGGAAGGGGGATGGGTAGGGGTAGGACTCTTTTCAGAGGGTTGGTGTGTACTTGTAGGGCCAAATGGCCTGTTTCCACACTGTAGGGATTCTGTGAAATATGAGGCAACAGCATTTTTGAGCAAAAGCTGACAACGCTAAATGCTAGGTAGAAAATTGCAAGTGGTGACACTAGTTGGACCGATGTCCTCCACCTGAGCATAAGGTTTTCAAAGAAGATCTAGACAAACTAAACAGTTACTCCTTTCTTCCTGGAAATAACACGAAACTGTTCCACAGCCTCTGCCAAAAGAGACATTTGTATCCATGGAAACCAATTCCTGCCGGGGCTGACTGGTTCCCAGATGTGGAGCCATTGTAGATTTCAGGCAGTAATACAGCATTTTGTGACATCATCAGAATTTCATCCAACTGGCCATTAAATAAATGTATTAGATAGTGCCTCATATTGCCTTTTGCTGTCAGCAGTAACCATGGCAACTGTGGATCAATGGCAATGGCCAAGCTTAAGACAGCTTCAATTTTCTGTATAAACATGCAGCATTAATGCTACAGGCAACACAGGAGGTAAAGATGCTGCAAGAGATATTTTTGGTTCCTGGCCCTCCATATATTTCTTCCTTCCTCTTTACATGATCCAATCTAATGCTGGGGCTTCATTCTATAACCATTAACATCCATCATCCCAGTTCTCATTTTTCAAATCACAAAGCCCCAGCTGACTTACTATGTGACCAGTCTTACCCTCAAACAAAATACATGTACACACTCAAACACACATACACAGGTCCAACATGACTGACTTTACATTGATCGAGAAGATTGTTCACTGCTGTAGCCCTGATTTGTGAATCACAATTTTAGTTTAATGACACAATCCCAGGTGAGACCAGTTAACTTTGCACAGAATACATCATGACCTTCAATCCTTCCCGGGGTGTACAGTGCAGCCGTACCTTGGGTAGTGAAATGACTATCTAAACCATGGAAGAAACACACAAAATTTACCTGGTTTTTACAATAGCTACTCACAAGGGGTTACGAATGTGTAGAAGCAGCAGAAAACAGAACAAACCTGTAACCTTACATTACAGGTGCAGAAATAGGCTATTCAATCGCGTGAGCCTGCGCCAGCATTCAGTAAGATCAGGGCTGATCTGACTGACTATTATTTTATTCACTCATGTCGAGTGGCTGTTGCTGGCTGGCATAATTTATTGCCTGTCCTGAGCTGTCACTCAGAAGGTGGTGGCGAGCAGTCTTCTGAGCCACTGCAGTCCATGACCTGTAGGTCGATCCGCAATGCACTTAGTGGGGGAATTCCAGGATTTTGACCCAAATGACGGTGAAGGGATGGGTGATATATTTCCGAGTCAAGATGCTGAGTGGATTGCAGGGGCACTTGAATGTGGTGGTGTTCCCATGTATCTGCTGCCCTTGTCCTTATAGGTGGAAGTGGACATGGGTTTGGAAGGTGCTGTCTAAGGATCTTTGGTGAATTTCTGTGGTGCATCTTGTAGATGGTAAACATTGGAGTTACTGAGTGCATGCTAAGTGAATGCTTGTGGATGTGACACTAATCAAGTGGCTGCTTTGCCCTGGATGGTGTCCAGCTTCTTCAGTGTTGTTGGAGCCACTACCATCCAGGCAAGTGGGGAGCATTCTATCACACTCCTGATTTGGCCCTTGTGGATGGTAGACAGACTTTGAAGAGTCAGGAGGTGTTTTGAATTCCACTCTCCCACCTAACCGTGATTCCCCTACCTAACAAGAACTGATGTACTTTAAAAATACTCCGTGACGCCACTTTCAATGCTTTCTGAGGCACGCAACCTTCTGAGAGAATACAATTCACCTCATCTCTGTCCTAACATGGTTATGCCTAATTTTAAAACATTGCTGGCTTGTTCTAGTCTCACCTACAAGAGGAAACATGCTTTCCACGTACATCTTGTCAAGACCATTCAGGATCTTATACACTTCATTCATGCTCACCTCTCAATCTTCCAGTGGGAACATGCCGAGCCTGTCCAACCCATCTTCATAACACAACCCACTCAGTCCAGGTATCAATCAAGTAAACCTCAGAAATAAGTACAATGCTTTTACATCCTTCCTGAAACAAATGTTTTGGCTGTCTGAAATGAAAGAACGGATGACCCAGCTCATGAAGAAAATTTACTTTCTTTGCAGGCTGTGTGTGGAAACCTCAGTGCACAGTGCAGTTTAAAACCAGAGATTTCTACATCTAGTACCATGGCTGTGCTGCTGTAAATGGCCTAAACAGAGCAGAAGCAATTACTCAGACTCTGGATTTTTCTCTGGATTCCACTGGGCAGGAATAAGGTGATGGGGGTGAAACTAGGTGGGTAGACATGGGGGGGACAATGGCCCAGTGGTATAATTGTTATCAATTAAGAGATCCATGCAATGTTCTCAGGATCCTGGGTTCAAATCCCACCATAACAGACAGTGGAATTTGGATTCAATAAAAATCTGGAGTCTAATGATTGCACGTCGTCAATTGTTGGGGGAAAACTCACGAATGTCCACGAGAAGTTGGAGCTGTAGGGAGATGCTGAATAGGCTGGGGCTATTTTCCCTGGAGCGTTGGGGGCTGAGGGGTTTATAAAATCATGAGGGGCATGGATAGAGTGAATAGCTAAGGACTTTTTCCCACGGTTGGGGAGTCCAAAGCTAAAGGATATCTGTTTAAGGTGAGGGGAATAAGATTTAAAGGAGCCACAGGGGGCAACATTTTCACGCAGAAGGTGGTGTGTGTCTGGAATGAACTGCCAGAGGAAATGATGGAGGCGTTTAAAAGGCATCTGGATTGATATGTGATTAGGAAAGGTTTGGAGGAATACAAGCCAAATGCTGGCAAATGAGATTAAATTAATTTAGAATATGTGATTAGCATGGATGATTTGATCTGAAGGGCCGATTTCCATGCTATATAACTCCTATGACTCTATGACATGTGAGTCCAGACCCATGGTAGCATGGTTCCCTCTTAACTGCCCTCTAGGCCATAAATATTGCCATAGCCCAGGAAAAAATTTTCAAAAATATTTCGACCCTACCGACCAAAAAGTATATCAATCCCTCTCTTCAGACCAGAAACCATTTTATCCGTTCTTGGCACACATCTCACAATTCTACTTATCACTCATTTGGCTCCAAATGTTTTAAGTTTTAAATTTGCAAACACTTGGTATTTGAATAGGGAACGATCTTCCCTGATCGATTTTTTGAATCCCATTTGAGAAATTCACCAAGTCACTTCAAAGTTGTTTTCTTTCAAAAAGAAAACAATCTCAACTTCACTGACCTTTCTTCATGACTTCATTTCCTGACATTTTTAACCATTTCCTAATTTCCTTCTGAACTCTTTCAAGGGCTCTTTTAAATTTCGTGTGATTGGTTGACCAGAACTGCGCTCGAGATTGTTCCAAACCAATACCTCCTGCATCATAATTTTTGGCATTTCACATCAAAATACACAATAAGATAATAATCTTAAAAAATACAGGCAGTGTACTATCTCAATCAGAGTTTGGTCCTGCCTTTGATATAATTTTACCCTGAGCTTTCTGGCCCTGTGTTCATTTCTTTCCCACTTCAACCCCATCTACATTTAGGCAGCTATGGATTCCTTAGCAATGTATTATCAAGAAACAGCGTTGCAAAATTCTTTCATTCACTCTCTTAAACAATTCCATTGCCATTTAGGATTTAAGAACATATTACCTCCCAGCTGATCAACATTTCACAACCAAGCAAATTAACTCATTATTTATCTCTGCTGTTTATGGGACATTGCTGTGCACAACATAGCAGCCAAATTTCTCTACTTTACCACATCTATCTTTCAAAAGTAACTGTTGGCTATGAATAGCTTTTGAATATTCCAAGGTTATGAAAAATACCCAATTAAGTGCAATGCCTACCTACCTTCGCATGTCTTGCCAATAATGATTTCACAGACCGTCTTCTGATTCCCAGCTTAAAGGTGTTAGTGAACCGCATAGCTTTCCCAACAATTGAAGATTGTTTCATGGTCACCATTACAGAGACTGGCTTTTAATTCCAGATTTTTTTAAAAAATAGATGAGTTTATTTTCAAACCAACACATTTCACACAGGAATTTGAACTCATCATCAAAACATAAGAGTGCGGATCAAGGTTACTAGGCCAGTTGTATCAGCTCCCCATAAATGAGCTCAGAGCAGATAGGTGCTTAACTAAGATTTGCCAGACCCATAAAAATTCCCCAATTCATCTAATTTGTCTTCCATCATACAGGTAGTGATATGACGTTATGGTAATGGAGTGACCATAGCAATAAATTCCTCTCAATTAGTCCACCACAGGCTGAGACACATATTCAGAAAACCCCAATGAAGGAGAACTTTGGGAAAACAACATCAGAATTGGAATTGCCATGCAGATCATCAGAAATATCACTGAGCATTGGAAGTAATGGCCCAAGGTCTGGTCAACGAAGTAAGCTGTTAGACAAACATGTTTCACAAATAACAGCATTTCACCAGGCAGAGATAATCACACTAACACTGTATTATAATCCTAACATCAACCAATGCCACACTGCCCAGCACTGTACCACAGTCCTAACACCCCTCCAAATTATCAGCCTTAACAACAAACAACATTCCCAGGAACACGGTCCGGAGTATCACATTTTGCTGGGGTGGGGAAGTGTCGAAAATGTAATGCAGTGGAATTGCTTGCTGGGTCTGTGACACTGTTGGGTGGGGGAAAGAGTTGAGCACTAGACTGTTCAAACTCTGACAGTGGAGATGGGGTGTTGAGACTATGATAGTCCAAACACCGCTTCCCCAATCTGTGATAGCATGGGGAAGGAAGTGTTCAGACTATAAAAATCATCCAACACCCTCAATGTGAATACCGACTATGTATGAGCCTCGTCCATAACCCGCAAGTTGCTATCATAGCACACAGACACACCCCACACAAATCCACAGAAATAAACACACACACACATACACACACTCTCTCTCCCCCTTCCACACACGCGCACATACACATGCACACACACACTCTCACACTCTCCCCACCCAAACACATACACTCTCTCTCCCCCTCTCCACACACACACACACACCCACACTCTCTCACCCTCTCCACACACACAGACACACTCTCACCCACCTACACAAACACACACACACACACCCTCTCCCCCACCTGCACACACACACATACACCCCCTCTCCCCAACCTACACACACACACACACACACACTCTCTCGCCCCCCCCACCTACACACACACTCTCTCTCTCTCTCTCTCCCCCACCTCCACACACACACGCACACACACACAAACACATCCCCTCTCCCCCACCTCCACACACACACACCCCTTCTCCCCCACCTCCACACACATTCCCACTCTCCCCCACCTCCACACACACACACGCACACCCCCTCACCCCCAACTCCACACGCACACACAGACTGACCCTCTGCCCCACCTCCACACACACACTCTCGCCCACTTCCACACACACACACACAAACACACACACAAACACATCCCCTCTCCCCCACCTCCACACACACACACCCTTTCTTCCCCACCTCCACACACACACCCACTCTCCCCAACCTCCACACACACACACGCATACCTCCTCACCCCCAACTCCACACACACACACAGACTCACCCTCTCCCCCACCTCCACACACACACACCCTCTCCCCCACTTCCACACACACACACACACACACACACACCCTCTCCCCCACCTCCACATACACACACACAACCCCTCTCCCGCACCTGTGCACACACACACCCCGTCTTCCCCCACCTCCTCACACACCCGCTCTCCCCCACCTACACACACACACACACACCTCCTCTCCCCGACCTGCACACGCACACACCCAATCTCCCCAACCTCCACACACACACACCCCCTCTCCCCCACCTCCACACACACACACAACCCCTCTCCCCCACCTCCACACACACACACAGTCTCTCCCCCCCAACTCCACACACACTCCCTCTCCCCAACGTCCACACACACACTCTCTCTCTCTCCCCCACCTCCACACACACACACACACACACACACACACTCACTCTCCCCCACCGCCACACACACACACACACACACACACACACTCTCCCCCCAACCTCCTCACACAAACACTCTCTCTCCCCCACCTCCACACACACACACTAGCTCCCCCACCTCCACACACACACACACACACACACACACACACTCTCCCCCACCGCCACACACACACACACACACACACACACTCTCCCCCCAACCTCCTCACACAAACACTCTCTCTCCCCCACCTCCACACACACACACTGGCTCCCCCACCTCCACACACACACACACACACACACACACACACTCTCTCTCTCGCCCACCTACACACACACACTCTCCCCCACCTCCACGCACACACACACAAACACACACACTCCATCTCCCCCTCTCCACACACACACACACTCTCCCTCCACACACACACTCTCTCTCTCTCTCCCCCACCTCCACACACACACTCCCACTTCCATACTCACACACACACACAGACACTCTCCCTCCCCACACACACACACACACACACACACACACAGAGACACACAGACAGACACACACTCTCCTCCACCTCCACACACACACACGCTCTCTCTCCCAC